>NC_057814.1:172066292-172366292 GCF_018294505.1 Triticum aestivum
GGTCGAAACGGGGGTCCTGTTCATCGGGAGGGGTGTGGCGTACCGCAAAACGGGACTCCACGGGATACTGTTCATCTCCACCGTCGACCTCCTCCAGCCTCCACGGGCTACCGTCGACCTCCTCCAGCCTCCATGGGCTCCTGTTCATCCAGCCTCCACCGCGCGTTACTCCACCGGCTACTGTTCAACCACCCCTCCACCGTCTACTGTTCATCCAGCCCTCCACACCACGGGGTCCTGTTCAACCACCCCTCCACGGGGTCCTGTTCAACCACCCCTCCACGGGCACCCCTCAACCGTCTACTGTTCATCCAGCCCTCCACACCACGGGGTCCTATTCATCCAGAGGCAACGCCACCGCTCACTGTTCATCCAACCCCCCCCCGCAACGCTCACTGTTCATCCAATCGATTGGCTTCAGTTAGCAGCAGTAGCGAAGGAATCGCTCGATCGGGTTCAGTTAACAGCCATCGATCGATCGCTCGGGTTCAGTAACGCGTAGCCTACAGTGCAATTGCTCGGGTTTAGTTAGAGCCCAACGCCTCGCTCGGGTTCAGTTAGAGCCAACGGCTCGCACACACGCACGTACCTGTATGAGAGAAACGCGCATCGCTCGGCCCCCGACCTCCCACCGTAACCGGGAACTCCCCGAAATTTTCCTCGCACTCGCTTCTACCACGGTTTTTTCCGTCATGGACGGCCCAAAGAATGTCATGCAGCAGCGTCTCCGGCCCGCCCAGGACGAAAAGCCCATTTTCTGTCATGATTTTTTGTCATAGAAGTAGGAGCCCACCACATCTATGATGATACCGGGTTTTGTCACAATTATCGTCATAGAAGTGTCATATGTATGACAGAATTTTTTTTCGTTCGGCCCAAAATGTCACAGATGTGTCTTTTTTTTGTAGTGATCGCAGTTGTTTATATGTCATTGAGTAGGACTTCAGAGGCCACCGTGATTGAACACTCCTGGAAGTAGTGCCATAGTTTTCGGGATGCCATGACGACCGCGTATGCTATCTTTTGGTAATGGGGGTACCGGGATTTGCATGGTGTGAGAGCAGTAGATACATAGTATACTTGTTTTTGAAGTGGGAATTTGTGTCCGTCCTGCTCTCGTTTGACGACGAGCACGGCGCTCACCACCTGATGTGTTGCCGATATGTATAGCAACATGGGTTCGCCAGCGTTTGGTGCGGCCAGGATTGGGTTGCTTGCCAGGAGGGCCTTTATTTCCTCCAGTCCAGCAGTCACCGCGTCTGTCCATTCGAAGTTATCGGTGCACCGTAAAAGGTGATAGAGTGGTAGTGCCTTTTCTCCTAATCTGGAGATAAAGGGACTTAACACTGCCACGCAACCAGCTAGTTTTTGGACTTGTTTGAGGTCTGTTAGCGTAGCCAACTGTGGCAGAGCTCGGATTTTAGCTGGATTTGCTTCTATTCCTCTATTGGAAACGATGAAGCCCAGCAGTTTTCCAGCAGGGACGCTGAAGACACATTTTCCGGGTTGAGCTTAATGTCATACGCACGGAGGTTGTCGAATGTAAGGCATAAGTCGTCTATTAGTGTTTCGACATGCCTAGTTTTGATGATGACGTCATCCACGTAACCTTTGACTGTCTTGCCGATCTGCTTCTCCAGGCATGTTTGGATCATGCGTTGGTATGTGTCGCCAGCGTTCTTGAGCCCAAAGGGCATGGTGTTGAAGCAGAATGGCCCATACGGGGTAATAAATGCTGTTGCAGCTTGATCGGACTCCTTCATCTTGATTTGATGGTATCCGGAATATGCATTGAGGAAACACAGTGAGTCGTGTCCTGCGGTGGCGTCAATGATTTGATCAATGCGGGGGAGGGGGAAGGGATCCTTAGGGCAGGCCTTGTTGAGGTCTTTGAAATCGACACACAGGCGCCAGGATTTGTCCTTCTTTGGTACCATCACCAGGTTTGCCAGCCAGTCCGGTTGTTTGATTTCTCTAATGAATCCGGCTTCGATAAGCTTGGCCAGCTCCTCCCCCATGGCTTGTCGCTTGGGTTCGGAGAAGCGTCGCAGTGTTTGCTTGACCGGTTTGAATCCCTTTAATATATTGCGGCTATGTTCGGCCAGCTTGCATGGGATCCCTGGCATATCTGAAGGGTGCCAGGCAAATATGTCCCAGTTTTCGCGCAGGAATTCTCGTAGTGCTGCATCAACTATTGGGTTCAGTTGTGCTCCGATAGATGTTGTCTTCTTGGGGTCCGTCGGGTGGACCTGGAAATTGACTATTTCTTCTGCTGGTTTGAAGGAGGTGGATTTGGGGCGTTTGTCGAGGATCACATCGTCCCTGTCCACTATGGAGTGCAGCACAGTTAATTCTTCGGCCGCGAGGGCTTCGGATAGTGCCTCAAGGGCCAGGGATGCGGTTTTGTTTTAAGCGCGGAGTGCTATCTCCGGATCACTGACGAGAGTGATTTTACCGTTTGGTTCGGGCATTTTGAGCTTCATATACCCGTAATGAGGTATAGCTTGGAAGCGTGTAAAAGCATCCTGCCCCAACAAGGCGTGGTATCCACTGCTGAAAGGGGCCACTTGGAAAGTGATTTCTTCGGACCGATAATTCTCCGGCGTGCCAAATACTACGTCCGGTGTGATTTTTCCCACGCACCGCGCCTCCCGACTGGGAATGATTCCTCGGAAGGTTGTGCTACTTTGCTTGATGCGGCTCCTGTCTATTTCCATTTTATGGAGTGTGTCCTCATAAATGAGGTTTAGTCCGCTGCTGCCGTCCATGAGGACCTTAGTCAGTCGAAACCCGTCCATGATGGGACTGAGGACTAATGCGGCTGCTACTCGAACTGTCCTGTACCTCGGTTCGTCTCTGGCATTAAATGTTATAGCCGTGTCGTTCCAAGGGTTTATTGCAGCGATTTGGCAGACTTCGGCGAGGTCACGAAGTGCCCTTTTGCGCTTGTTGTTTGAAGTGAATGTCTCGAAGACCGTCAATACTCTTGTGTCATCGTTTTCTGGAGGGTGCTGATCTGGGGTATCCTTGATAAGGATGTCTTCGCTGCTCTTGGCTACCTGCCGGAGTATCCAACATGCTCTAAGGCTGTGGGTTGCCACAGTATCTGTTGTCGTGTGTATTTTGCATGGGCCATCGAGCCATCCCTCCAAAATGGTGTCGTGCAGTGTAATGGGTTTATGTTTCTTGACTGTTGGATTGGGCATACCGCGGGGGTGCGCCTCTTCGCCTGTAAGAGGAGTTGAGCTGGGACCGACGGTTCCCGGTAAGCTGCCTGAGTTTTCCAGGCGCTTTCCATCACGTTGTACTTCTGTATGATAGTTGCTAAGTTGGCGAACTTCAGTATGTGGCGGCGATTGATGGCATTGATAATTCCTTCATCCGTGCAATTGTTGCAGAACTCTGATATCGCGTCCTCGTCGCGCCAATCTTTTACCTTGTCTTTGACAAGGAGGAATATGGCCCAGAAGTGGTGGACCGTTTCCTCAGACTGCTGTTTTATGCTCATAAGAGCGTCTATATCCGGCTGGGTGGGTGGAATTAAATCCGAACCCTGACCCGACCGATTGTCCGGCGTCCGAAGACCTTCCAGACTTGATAGTCCGGGCACCGGAGTATCTTCTGATTGTTTAGGACTGCCGCCCGATTCCATGTTCGGAGGGCTGGTCACATCCTTTCACTGGTGGGTATCCGGTTCTTCCTGATCGGTGGTCTGAACATAGTCCGTCTTCGATATCGAAGAAGACTCGCCGTCCTGCTCCTCGACTACCGCTATCTGGTGGGTGACCGGTGGAGTTTTGATTTCTCCTTGATCCGTTTTAAGCCCGATCCGATCGTAATCTGTGGCGATTCCCAAAGCGGCGATGCGATCGAGGAGCTCGTTCAAGGACGAGAACTCTGCCGGATCCATCTGCTTGGAGTGCTCGGAGTTGATGCGAAGGGGGTTTTCGATGGCCCGAGAGGTCTGATGACCCACAAGTGTAGGGGATCTATCGTAGTCCTTTCAACAAGTAAGAGTGTCGAACCCAACGAGGAGCAGAAGGAAATGATAAGCGGTTTTCAGCAAGGTATTCTCTGCAAGCACTGAAATTATAGGTAACAGATAGTTTTGTGATAAGATAAATTGTAAAGGGTAACAAGTAACAAGTGTAAATAAAGTGGAGGAAGGTGGCCCAATCCTTTTTGTAACAAAGTACAAGCCTGGGCAAACTCTTATATAGAGAAAAGTGCTCCCGATGCCACATGGGAATTATCGTCAAGCTAGTTTTCATCACGTTCATATGATTCGCGTTCGGTACTTTGATAATTTGATATGTGGGTGGACCGGTGCTTGGGTGCTGTCCTTACTTGGACAAACATCCCACTTATGATTAACTCCTATTGCAAGCATCCACAACTACAAAAGAAGTATTAAGGTAAACCTAACCATAGCATGAAACATATGGATCCAAATCAGCCCCTTACGAAGCAACGCATAAACTAGGGTTTAAGCTTCTGTCACTCTAGCAACCCATCATGTACTTATTACTTCCCAATGCCTTCCTCTAGGCCCAAACAATGATGAAGTGTCATGTAGTCGACGTTCACCTGACACCACTAGAGGAGAGACAACATACACTCATCAAAATATCGAACGAATACCAAATTCACATGACTACTAATAGCAAGACTTCTCCCATGTCCTCAGGAACAAACGTAACTACTCACAAAGCATATTCATGTTCATAATCAGAGGGGTATTAATATGCATAATGGATCTGAACATGTGATCTTCCACCAAGTAAACCAACTAGCATCAACTACAAGGAGTAATCAACACTACTAGCAACCTACAGGTACCAATCTCAGACTTAGAGGCAAGGATTGGATACAAGAGATGAACTAGGGTTTTAGAGGAGATGGTGCTGGTGAAGATGTTGATGAATATGGACCCCCTCCCGATAAGAGGATCGTTGGTGATGACGATGGCGATGATTTCCCCCTCCCGGAGGGAAGTGTCCCCGGCAGAACAGCTCCGCCAGAGCCCTAGATTGGTTCCGCCTCGTGGCGGCGGAGTCTCGTCCCGAAAGCTTGCTTATGATTTTTTCTCGGACGAAAGACTTCATATAGCAGAAGATGGGCGCCAGAGGGCCACCAGGGGGCCCACGAGGCAGGGGGCGCGCCCAGGGGGTAGGGCGTGCCCCCCACCCTCGTGGCCTGGGTGTGGGCCCCATCTGGTATTTTCTTCGCTCAGTATTTTTTATTATTTCCAAAAATAACTTCCGTGGAGTTTCAGGACTTTTGGAGTTGAGCAGAATATGTCTGTAATATTTGCTCCTTTTCCAGCCCAGAATTCCAGCTGCTGGCATTCTCCCTCTTTATGTAAACCTTGTAAAATAAGAGAGAATAGGCATAAGTATTGTGACATAATGTGTAATAACAGCCCATAATGCAATAAATATCGATATAAAAGCATGATGTAAAATGGACGTATCAAGGTCATCGTCGGCTCAACGGCCGAACGGGCGATCATGGTAAAGCCGCACAGCCAGAGGGTTTGGCCTGGGGCCAGGACTCCCCCGGAGGTGATGTTGTCCTTAAGGACAAGGCGAGCCATCGAACCTTTCGTCGACGGCACAGTGGAACTCTCAATGAAAGCACCAATGTCGGTGTCAAAACCGGCGGATCTCAGGTAGGGGGTCCCGAACTGTGCGTCTAGGATCGATGGTAATAGGAGACGGGGAACACGATGTTTACCCAGGTTTGGGCCCTCTCTATGGAGGTAATACCCTACTTCCTGCTTGATTGATCTTGATGAATATGAGTATTACAAGAGTTGATCTACCACGAGATCGTAATGGCTAAACCCTAGAAGTCTAGCCTGTATGACTATGGTAATGAGTATATCCTATCCGGACTACACACTCCGGTTTATATAGACACCGGGGGGATCTAGGGTTACACAGAGTCGGTTACATAGGAAGGAATCTTCATAGTTGATCGCCAAGCTTGCCTTCCACGCCAAGGAGAGTCCAATCCAGACATGGGTAGAGTCTTCGGCCTTCATGTCTTCACGGCCCACCAGTCCGGCCCATAGATAATAGGTCGGATGCCCGAGGGCCCCTTAGTCCAGGACTCCCTCAACCGCCATCAGGGAGAGCAAGAGTGTGGACGTCCACCCTAAGCTCTACAACGTCGTCATGGATCAGATTGGCTTCAGCCCAGAGGCTCTCATGGTGGCTCTCAGCCACCCGCTGGACAACAAAGCCCAGGGTGCTGGGTTTGTTGCCATGGGAGCAGAGCACAGGGTGCTCTGGCTGAGGACCTGGTTGGGCAAGCACTACTACAAGTGTTGCTTCTGCTGGTGGAAACGACATGCATGATCCTCGACGGTGATGGCGACAAGGATGATGACATATATTTTTTGTAGTTAGGGCTTGAAAACAATCTTATGGTGTGTATATTTTGGTGAGGTGGTATATACTAACCCCTCACGATGATCCTCGCGGTGATCACGAACTTGCGGTGGTAGGATGACACCCTCTTTTGGATGTGGTGGTAGGATGACACCAAAGTAGTGCTAGGTTGAACTTGCTATGATCATGCATGCTTACTAATGCTCTTCTGCTCCATTGCTTACTCCTAGAGGTCTTCATTGCTTGCTCCCAGAGTTCTTCATTGCTTGCTGTTTATGTGTTCCAATGCTTTTTGCTTTAACTTATTGCTCGTTTGCACTGCCAGGGCAAGTGGTATGTGGTGTTTGGAGGTAGGGTTCCAGGGGTTTACAGTTCATGGTAAGCTTGCAACAAAAAAGTTTCAGGGTACAATGACAACAACCACAGAGGAGGGTTTAAGGCTAGGCATGCAGCAGAAGATGCTTACCCAAGTATGTCTGAGAGAATTCATGCAGCAAGGTTGAGGTTGGCAAGAAGGTGCATCGATCGTTAAGGCTGAAGAACTTCATCATGTTCGTCCAGTTCATCGTCATAGCAGTGCTGTGGCATTCGTGTGCTTGGTGATCGTGTGTAAGGTGTTGGTAAGCTCACCAAGTAGGGTACAAGGTGAGCACAACTCTATGCTCATATGTAACCGAACAACATGCACCCGCGTGAGCAAATACAATGCGAGCAACCAAACGCGGTGCGTAGAGGCATCGTTACAATGCAGGGAGAGGGCACGCAGGCTACCAAGCTAACTGCAAATGTTAGTTTTTGGCCTACGTTTGCTTAGCCAGGCCCAACTGGGACAAGTATGCAAATGGGCAAAAAATGATGCAGGTAACCAAACACGCCCATGTTGATCAATTCTACGTGATCAGACGACGGACGACAAAATTCAGCTGCAAAGAAACACAAGATCGGCTGCAAACGGATAACCATACTTCACCACATCCAAAAGATCATAGTTCATCCACAGACAAGTTCATAAACTTCTAAAACTAAAATGATATAAACATTGAGGAGGAGGGGGCCGGAATCACGACTTCCTCGCCGGGCCTTTGCCCTTCCGGTCATCAGTGCAGCTATAGGCGTCTACGGCTGGTGGAGGGTCTTGGTCCTCGGACGACGAGGTGCAGCTGTCGCCGCCATCGGAGTTGGAGAGGACGATGAGCCCCTACATCTGACGGACCGCCCTGTCCTGCTCCCGCTTTAGCCTTGCCACCCGAGCCTTCTCCGTCGATGCCTCCTTCGCCTCGCGCTCCGACTGCTCAATGGCTAGCCGGGGCGCCTTGGCGTTCTTCCGTCGGAGGCGGCAAGCGCCCGTCTTTGCCGTCGTGAGGGAGCGGCGGTACACCCAGGCAAGGAGACACGCGTCCTCATCGGCGTCCAGCTCCGTCCCGCCGCGGCGGCATGCGGACTGCTCCGTCGGCTCCCTCTCCCGTGCACGATGTCTCTCATGGCGTGCGGCGCGCGCCTCCGACTCCGGAGTGTGCGTGCGTGCCAGTGGCGCGGGCACCAGCACCCAGTGCTGGCCGCGTGTAGGAGTAGCCGACGGGGGAAGGAGATGACGCGGGGCCAATACGGACTGTGCTGACCGGGTGTCGCCGCTCGCGGGCCGGGAGGGTTGATAACTCTCCAACGCATCTATAATTTATGAAGTATTAATGCTGTTATATTATCATTCTTGGATGTTTTACAATCATTTTATAGCAACTTTATATCATTTTTTGGGACTAACCTATTGACCGAGTGCCTAGTGCCAGTTGCTGTTTTTTGCTTGTTTTTTACATCGCAGGAAATCAATATCAAATAGAGTCCAAACACCGCGAAACTTTTTTTGGATTTTTATGGATCAGAACACTTCCACTGGGCAAGAGCAGCACCTAGGGGGTGCCCCAAGGGGGGCACAACCCACCAGGGCGCGCCTGGGGGCCCAGGCGCGCCCAGGTGGGTTGTGCCCACCTCGATGGCCTCCCGTACCCTCTCTTCATCCTATAAATAGTCAAATATTCCAAAAACCATCGGGGTTAACCTAGATCAGAAGTTCCGCCGCCGCAGGCCTCTGTAGCCACCGAAAACCAATCTAGACCCCGTTCCGGCACTCCGACGGAAATCTTGGGGCACTCCGTTGGTAATCTACGCATAAGGGTTGATGCACGTTCTTGTCTTTGTTTCTCCGGTAGAAATCTTGGGGCACTCTTTGAGGTTCTTTGTGTTGGATTGAGTATTATGAATCTGAAATTATTTGGTGTTATTTTAGTACGAACTCTTGGATAGATAGATCGGAAAGAATAGCTTCGAGGTGGTTTCGTACCCTACAAACGATTTCTTCTTATGTTCTCCGCTAGATAGGAACTTTGGAGTGATTCTTCATCGCACGTTGAGGTATGGTTATATGATCCAACTATATTAGCATTGTTGAGAGATTGCACTAGCGAAAGTACGGACCCTAGGCCTCATTTCAAGCATTGCAATACCATTTGTGCTTCGTTTTATCAATTGCTACCTTGCTGTTTTTTATTGTTCCTATTACAAAAATCAATATCTACCATCATTACTAGACTTGTATCACCATCTCTTCGCCAAACTAGTGCACCTATACAAATTTCCATTGTATTTGGTGTGTTGGGGACACAAGAGACTTTTTGTTATTTGGTTGCAGGGTTGTTTGAGAGAGACCATCTTCATCCTACGCCTCCCACGGATTGATAAACCTTAGGTCATCCACTTGAGGGAAAATTGCTATTGTCACACAAAACTCTGCGCTTGGAGGCCCAACACGTGTCTATAAGAATAAAGTTGCGTAGTAGACATCAAGCTCTTTTTTGGCACCGTTGCCGGGGAGGTGAGTGCTTGAAGGTATATCTTTAGATCTTGCAATTGAATCTTTTAGTTTCTTGTTTTATCACTAGTTTGGTTCTTAAAAGAAAACTACAAAAAAATGGAATTGAGGTTGCATCATATTATTGATCATCTTTGTAACATCCCAAAATTCTAAATTTTGGAATGTTGTATTAAATAGATAGTTTTGATTGATTGTTTGATTGCTTGTGTCAAATTGAGTGAAATTTGAAACTTTTTGAAAGTTAAATGAGAGGGAATAAAAGGACTTTCCCAAACTTTCACTTTGCATTTCTGATCTCCATGAATTCAAATTCTTTTCAAATACAAAACCCTAGAGAGAAGATGACATGACTTCTTCCATTTAAATAAATAAAAAGGGTTTCGAAAAGATTTGAATTTTATTTGGAAATAAATTTCCAATTCGGAAACTTTAAGCAACTCAATGATTTTCATGAGAGAAGATAAAATGACTTCTTCAAGACATATGAAATATGAGTTGGAAGTTTTAAAAGAATTAAATTAAAGTCCTTTTGGAAATTAATTTTTTCAATTTGGACTTATTTGGGTTTTATTCAAATTATTTTTCTCCAAAAATTAAATATATGGAAATTAGGGTAAAATGATTCCCTGCATTAGAAAATTGGAGAGAAATAAATTTTAATTTATTTTGGTATTTTTAAAATAATTTTTATGAGATTTTATTGCAACAGTAGCACTGTTTGAATTATTTGAATTTGTGTGGATTTTATTTGACTCTAGAAAAATGTCATATTGTAGAAAATCTTTTTCTGAAAATTTTGATATATTATATGCCTATATAATATTTTTATTTATTTGTTTTTATTACTTTGTTTGTCTGTGTTTTTAAAAAAAAAACTCCCGGGCCGCAGAACTGGGCCGAAAGCCCAGCCGGCCACCGTCTTCCTCCCGCGCGCGACCGGGACTCCTCCCGGAGTTCGGCGCCGCCACGCTGCCGGGTGCCCCTCGCCCAAGGCAGGTCTCGCCCCACCGGGCCTTTATAAGGGGCCGAACCCCGACCCCCCTTTCGCTCCTCTCGCCCTCGCCCGCACTTGCGCCACTGCGCCGCACTCCGGATCACCGCCGCCGTTGCTCCACCGCCGCCCCGCGTAGCCGCGCCGTCGCCGCTCCACTCGCCGCCTACGCCCGCACCGCCGCCTCCCGCCGCTGCCACTGCTTCCGCCGCCACCGACGCCGCATGCTGCCTCGCCCTTCTTGCCGGAGTTCATCACCGCCGCCGTCAGACTCGCCAGATCCGCCGCCAGTTTTGTCGCCAAAACCTCCGAACCGCCGATCGGTAATAAACCGCATTGTATGGTTTATTTTTCTTTGGTTTTATATTAAAGCCGATTTTATTATTTTAGATTAGATTATTTAGTGAACGTTCGCTGGTTAGGTCTTCACAGCGAACTGATTCGTTCGTTAGGGTTTCGTAGAGAACTTTCGTTCGGTAGGTTTTTCTTTTTTCTTTTTAATTTCGGCCAGGGACCTATCTGTGACTATTTTCTTTACATATTAGTCCCTGTTCTTCAAACGATCACTTTGTTGCTCGTTAGTCGGAATTAGATGAAACCAACGCCCACTTCTTCGTTATGATCCCCTCTATCCAGATAAACAATTTAAACATATTTTTGAAAGTTTAAAATTTTGGATTTCAAACAGATTTGAATTCAAACTTCTTTTATTCATAACTTGAGTTCTATAACTCTGATTTAATTGATTCTTTTTGCAAATCGAAGCTCTTGACCTAAACTTTAGGATAAGGCCAAATTCACCCAATTTTGGTACTATTAGAAATTGTTTTCTGTTGCAAGAGTTCATTGCTTGTTTTGGAGTTTTCCGAGATCTTTTCTTCGATTCTTTTGCATGATTGCTTATGTGTGGTTACTATTGCTTGCTCACGATAGATTGACCGGAGTGTGACGAGTAGAACTATCAGGAGTTATGAGTGAGAATCATCTTCATCAAAAGTACAAGGCAAGTTCACACTTTGATGATACTTTTCATACCCAGTTTTTATGCATTAGTTTCACCCTCAAACATTGCATGGTTAGGAATTGATAACATGTGGGTATTGGGAAGTAGTTGATGAGGTAGGAACCTATTGTCCTGCATTCAAACCTTGGGAGTTACTTCTATGTTATGCTCATACTGCTCTGCTATGCTCGTAGACGTGGATTGGTTGAGTGTATTCATGACAGATGTGAGAGTTATCATTAATGGTTAACTTAAGGTGGCTACTTAAATACACATCTGGGTGGATTGGTTGGGGCACTCTGGGGATATACCAGTGGTTTGCCCTGGCACCTGGGGATATACCAGTGTTGTCCAAGGAGATCTCGGGGTACCCGTGTGATCCTCCTATGGAATGCCACCCAGGCTCAAAGGGATCATAAGATTATTCATGCTAGAAACTTCCGTGTGCAGCCACAAGCAATTATGGGCTCTGGCATAGTTAAGTATGTTGCATGACCTCTTTCAGTGGTAGACTAGCAGATGTAGGGGATGTTGGTGGTACGGTCTACCCATCAAAAGAGTTAATGCTTCTGAAAGACTATGTCTCGATCATTCGTTTCTCAAACATCATGTAGTGCGGGGAATTCAACGGAGGAGATCGAGTCTTGTGGGGAAAAGTGCGCAAAGCTCTGCAGAGTGTACAAACTAATCATGATTAGCCGTGTCCCCGGTTATGGAAATCTTGAGTATCTGGTTCTTGGATTATCACGTTGATCTCATCACTCTATATAATTAATTTGTTGGGTTGTTAACTTTTAATTGGGATTGAGATGGGGATTTACCTTCTCAATATTTTCAACAAACTTTGTAGTTAAATAAAATATATTCCTTTGATGTAGGGAAAAAATGGCCTTATGCAAAAATAAACTTAGAGCTTTCCACCAGCCAAATATGCATGTAGTGATAGCCATTGTTCATCATTATCCTATGGTGTGAATTTGCCAGTACATTCAATGTACTGACCCTTTGCGGCTGCAACGTCTCATGTTGCAGGAATCTTACGACGAGTAAGTGATACATTAGGGTTACGATTTCTACACTCAACTTTGCCGTTGGTGTTGATGGGAATCCACAACCTTGTTGTTACTTCCGCTATTTGGATTGAGGTAATAGTATTTACGTTACTTTATACATGTGATTTACCTCTGTTATAAATCCTCGAGTACTCTGTGTGTGTCAGCATACCGATCCAGGGATGACTCTTAAGCAGAGAGACTTGACCGTCTAAGGTCGGGTCGCTACAAGATGGTATCAGAGCACATGTTGACTGTAGGATGTGACCCCTAGAAACTAGCAAGCCCATAGGAAAGATATTCTCCAAAACTTTACTTTCAAAAGATCTTTTACCTCTCTTCTCTTCTGAGCTTATTCAAATATCCCCTTTTAGTTAGACTATACCCCTTTCCCATTTGACCACGCGATGATTCAGCTGATGAGATCACTCCGAGAAGGACAAGATATCGGACAACTAAGACCACTTCAGAATGAAGAGGATTTTACCGTGCATTATAATAATGGAAACTGCAACGGCTGAAGACTCCGAAGACTAGGAGAATTTGAAGGCTCTAAAGAATTCATAGATTGGTATGACCTAGGAAAGTTACCCTTATGGAACTTGTGAGACTATTAGAGCTGTCAATACCCGAGATCAAGGTGTCGGAGAAAGACCGGAACATGGAGCATTAGAACTCAAAGTTTTTGTTAAGAAAACCCTAAGACAGGAGATATCAATTATGGAATGAAAGCTCATGGCAGTAACATGGGCATAGACATGGCTAACCATGGTGTTATCGCCCGCTTATGCTATTGCCACCGTGCTGAGTTAGGCATGCATATGCATGGAAGGATTGGATGGTAGGAGGCTGATGGAGCATCTGTCAGCAAAGGATGCAGTTTTAACCTTAGCTGGTGTATCACCAGGATATGGAGTATTACATGAAGAATTTTTAGATGGACCTTCAGGAAGCCGTATTTGACAAGGAAGCATTTCGTGAAGAACCCAGGATCCAGAAGCTGAAAGTAGCCAAGCTGGAGGAGCAAAACCTCGAGAATACCCGGAGATTCGTCAGGAACTGAAGGACAGTAGGACCATGACTCATGCCAAGGATGTTGAAACCTCGAAGTTTGGAACGCAACTCCAGAATATTAAAGGACATCACGAGAGACTTCGCGTCAACAGAGAATATCTGGCAAAAGAACTTGAAGAAGGACAAGCACGATCGGAAGAAGCCATCGGACACATGAACAAGACTTGAAGAGTTTGGCGACTTTGAAGATTTATTGACCTTTAGAAGACCAAACCCCTGTTATATACCTACGTTAGATGCGACGATTGTGAGCTGTCATTTGTTTGATGTTTTTCCGACAGCCACAAATAAAATCTGTCTATTCAAAACTTTTGTTTGTATTGTGTGTATCCTTCTCTATCTCTCTCTTATCCCACCCCAAAACCCTTGGACCAATAGAGGATGAATGGAGATGACCTCACATTTTCTGGACCGATGAGTCAATTGGGGACAGACTGATGGATTCAGAACATGGAGGATCATATGGAGAATAACACTATAGCCGGAAAGTATATGACCCAGCATGCCCTTCAGTGCTTTGAAAGAGGTGCTGCTACCTGGTGGAGGATGTATCAAACCATCAATGGATGGCAAAGAGTAACCACTTGGGAAGAATTTAAGTTGGCTTTGCTAAAGTCTCGGCTTGTGTCCTAGAAGTTGAAGCCTTATGGAAATGATATGAAGAAACCTTGTGCATGCAAGCTCTGTGGAGAAATAGGACACAACCATAAAGAACACAAGGATGAATGCTCTCATTGTGAAGAAAGTCACCCAACTGAAGAATGCCCAACTAGGCAGATTACTTGTTTCTTGTGTGAAGGGACTACCCACTACCCTGCTCAGTGTCACATTTACCCCATGGTACAAAGAACCATCCAGCAGAAGAAGGAAGTAATGAAAGGAGCCCTCATCGAAATTTTAAAAGAAACCGTGATGAAGGAAGGGGTGGAGGACATACCCGAAGGAAACCCAATTAAACCCTGCACCAGTCATGCTATTCATGTGGATAAGAAGGACACATCTCCCAGAATTGTCTGAATGGGGACCTAGTAGAATTCCCGACAGAGGAAGTAGAGTATGACCCACAGGAAATAGAAGCCCTGATTGGTACGGAAAAGTCCAGGAAGAGAAATAGATTGGATCCCTGGAATAACCCAATTTCTACAAAGAAGGACCTGAGTCAAATCACCTGTTTTAGGTGCAAGGAGTTAGGGCACTACTTCAGCAGTTGCCCAAAAAGGAAGCGGAGGACCCAAGGAGGCTATGTAATCATGAGGAAACCTCGAGACTTGTCAGAAGTAATATGTTTCTGCTATAATGAAGTAGGATACTTTGCCAGGGATTGTACCAAAGAGAAGGAGACCTGGGATAAATAGTTGAGTCTGTGAGAAATATAGTAGTAGTAGTGGGAACAATTCTTTTATTGAGGTGTTGAGTTGAGGCATGTAATGGAAGTGCAGGAGATTGTAATAATTTGAGAATCATTGAAGTTAGCATCGTTGGTACTGATATGGATTTTATGAGTTGTTACTCTATGAAGAAAGATTTTGACCATTTTCGAGGATATGAGAAATATGGTCTATGGAAGAATTGGAGCATTTTAAGGGTGGTAGTACCCTGTGAGGACCCTTGACCCCTGGAAAGGATAATGATATTCCACGGAGTGGACTACGGACAAATAAGTATGAGTTTTATCTCGATATGTGGGATACCCCAAGAATAGGAAGGGGTGAAGTAGTATTGGATATAGAGGAGTTATAATGTTGGTAATATGGAGCAATTGTAACTCCATGATGAGTCGGAATAATCACGTTTTAGTTGGTGCCATAGAAGGAAGAGAGACATCACAGTTGGATGGATTTAAGAATGCTAGGAAGCTGGATGTTGGAGTAATGATCAGTTGGCCCTGATGATGAGTTCAAGGTTTACAAGTGATGAGATGGGCCATAACCCACAGGCCCCAGGACCTGCCAAGAAGCAAGCACACTCTTGCTGAAAGAAAAACCCTGGAAGAGATTATGACCTTACCCACCGACGATTTTATAGGAGTAACACAAAACCTGAGAGTTGTGAAGGAACGATAGATGTTTGTTTGGCTTGCAGAATCAATGGATTTATCCGAACTTGGTTCGTCGACAAGAGGAATTCTGCAATGCTTGTGAGGATGACCGAGTGTTAGAATGCGAGATTCGCTAAACCGTATACAAAGCAATGATTTGGATGCGGGATGGATTGATCACCATACCGACTTACTCTTATTATTTGCCTTGCTATATGGGACGGTAAATCTGAGTGACTTGCCTATAGTAGAGAGACGACGATCAAAACCTTGTTTGAACCTTAGAATGGTATATCAATTTTCCCTTGTACAAGGCATCTGTTGCCAATCGTAGGATATACGGTGAGGTTTCAACCCAGACCAATTTCCTGCAGGAGAAACCATAAATTGATGACCACCATGAGATATCGATAGTTGCTTAGTATTGGCGCTAGACCCGTTAGCTAAGAAGACCCAGTCACAAAAGAACCAAGATGAAATGGACACAGGAATTGAGGAAAAAGGTTATGCCACTACTGTAAGAGCCCAGACAAGGAATTATCCTGAAGATCAAACAAAATTGACACTGTCAAGAATAATGATGGCGTATAAGAGTTTTGACAGAACCATGCTTCTATGGGTGGTAGCACCCCAGACCCCCTGGGACAATCGATGGAGTTTGAGAAGACCCCCGAACCTAACCTATTTCTTGCTAGCCTCTCCGAATCTCGAGGACGAGATTCATTTTAAGGGTGGTAGGTTTGTAACATCCCAAACTTCTAAATTTTGGAATGTTATATTAAATAGATAGTTTTGATTGATGGTTTGATTGCTTGTGTGAAATTGAGTGAAATTTGAAACTTTTTGAAAGTTAAATGAGAGGGAATAAAAGGACTTTCCCAAACTTTCACTTTGCATTTCTGATCTCCATGAATTCAAATTCTTTTCAAATACAAAACCATAGAGAGAAGATGACATGACTTCTTCCATTTAAATAAATGAAAAGGGTTTCGAAAAGATTTGAATTTTATTTGGAAATAATTTTCCAATTCAGAAACTTTAAGCAACTCAATGATTTTCATGAGAGAAGATAAAATGACTTCTTCAAAACATATGAAATATGAGTTGGAAGTTTTAAAAGAATTAAATTAAAGTCCTTTATACATACGCCCCCGGGCCTTTATAAGGGGTCGGACCCCAACCCCCTCTCTCTGCTCTCGCCCTCGCCCACACTTGCCGCGTCGCCGCCGCCCGCATAGCCGCGCCGCCGCCGCTCCACTCGCCGCCGACGCCCGCACCGCCGCCTCCCCCCGCTGCCACTGCTTCCGCCGCCACCGACACTGCACGGCGCCTCGCCCTGCTCACCGGAGTTCATCGCCGCCGCCGTCAGACTCGCCAGATCCGCCGCCAGTTTTGTCGCCAAAACCGCCGAACTGCCGATCGGTAATAAACCGCCTTGTAGGTTTATTTTTCTTCGGTTTTCTAGTAAAGCCGACTTTATTATTTTAGATTAGATTATTTAGTGAATATTCGCTGGTTAGGTCTTCACAGCGAACGGATTCGTTCGTTAGGGTTTCATAGCGAATGTTCGATCGGTAGGTTTTTCTTTTTCTTTTTAATTTCGGCCAGGAAACCTATCTGTGATTATTTTCTTTACATATTAGTCCATGTTCTTCAAACGATCACTACTTTTTGCTCGTTAGTCGGAATTAGATGAAACCAACGCCCACTTCTTCGTTATGATCCCCTCTATCCCGATAAACAATTTAAACATATTTTTGAAAGTTTAAAATTTGGATTTCAAACAGATTTGAATTCAAACTTCTTTTGTTCATAACTTCAGTTCTATAACTCCGATTTAACTCATTCTTTTTGAAAATCGAAGCTCTTGACCTAAACTTTCTGATAAGGCCAAATTCACCCAATTTTGGTACTGTTAGAACTTGTTTTCTGTTTAAAGAGTTCATTGCTTGTTTTTGGAGTTTTCTGAGATCTTTTCTTTGATTCTTTTGCATGATTGCTTATGTGTAGTTACTATTGCTTGCTCACGATAGATTGACCGGAGTGTGACGAGTAGAACTATCAGGAATTATGAGTGCAAATCATCTTGATCAACAGTACAAGGCAAGTTCACACTTTGATCATACTTTTCGTACCCAGTTTTTATGCATTAGTTTCACCCTCAAACATTACATGGTTAGGAATTGATAACATGTGGGTATTGGGAAGTAGTTGATGAGGTAGGAACCTATTATCCTGCATTCAAACCTTGGGAGTTACTTCTACGTTATGTTCATACTGCTCTGCTATGCTCGTAGACGTGGATTGGTTGAGTGTATTCATGACAGATGTGAGAGTTATCATTAATGGTTAACTTAAGGTGGCTACTTAAATACACATCTGGGTGGATTGGTTGGGGCACCCTGGGGATATACCAGTGGTTTGCCCGGGCACCTGGGGATATACCAGTGTTGTCCAAGGAGATCCCGGGGTACCCGTGTGATCCTCCTAAGGAATGCCACCCAGGCTCCAAGGGATCATAAGATTATTCATGCTAGAAACTTCTGTGTGCAGCCACAAGCCATTATGGGCTCTGGCATAGTTAAGTATGTTGCATGACGTCTTTCAGTGGTAGACTAGCAGATGTAGGTGGTACGGTCTACCCATTGAAAGAGTTAATGCTTCTGAAAGACTGTGTCTCGATCAACCGTTTCTCAAACATCATGTAGTGTGAGAAATTCAACAGAGGAGATCTAGTCTTGTGGGGAAAAGTGCGCAAACCTCTGCAGAGTGTACAAACTAATCATGATTAGCCGTGTCCCCGATTATGGACATCTTGAGTATCTGGTTCTTGGATTATCATGTTGATCTCATCACTCTATATAATTAATTTGTTGGGTTGTTAACTTTTAATTGGGATTGAGATGGGGATTTACTTTCTCAATATTTTCAACAAACTTTGTAGTTAATAAAATATGTTCCTTTGATATAGGGAAAAATTGGCTTTATGCAAAAATAAACTTAGAGCTTTCCACCAGCCAAATATGCATGTAGTGATAGCCATTGTTCATCATTATCCTATGGTGTGAATTTGCCAGTACATTCAATGTACTGACCCTTTGCGGCTGCAACGTCTCATGTTGCAGGAATCTTACGACGAGTAAGTGATACGTTAGGGTTACGATTTCTACACTCAACTTTGCCGTTGGGGTTGATGGGAATCCACAACCTTGTTGTTACTTCGCTATTTGGATTGAGATAATAGTATTTATGTTACTTTATACATGTGATTTACCTCTGTTATAAATCCTCGAGTACTGTGTGTGTCAGCATACCGATCCAGGGATGACACTTAAGCAAAGAGACTTGACCGTCTGAGGTCGGGTCGCTACATCTTTATAATATCTTTCTTGAAAATGATGTTTCAGAAAATTGTGCTCAATTGTTAGAAGAAGAAGTTAATAAAATGTTTGGCACAAAATATTTGAATAATGAGCATGATTGCAATGTTGTTAGTATGAATTCTTTGAATATCAAAAATGCTAATGATGATTGCACAAGTCATGACAAAAATGTTTCTTATAAGCATGTCAATTTTTGTGGAGTGCATAAAGTTTGTGAAGACGTGCCTTATAGGGAAGATAGATTTTGCAAGAAGCATAAACATGATAGAACCAGTTCTTTGCTCAAAGTGATAGATGAATTTGCTACAAAATTATGTTCTCTTTGTCCTATTAGTTGTGAACTTTCCAATAAGGTTGGTCATCTTAATTTTCAATGCAAAAATTTTCATGATCAAATCATGGCCAAATATTGTAATGATTTGATCACCCTTGAACTTTATAATGAGTTTTGTCTATTTTCGGGGAGTGAAGAATTGACATATAAAAATAGTTGGTTTGAAGTATTCATTCTCACGGAGGACATTGAAACTAAACTAAAAAAATATCCATATGTTTTGCATGGTAAATTGCAATGAGAATGCTTATATTGCCAACTATAGAAAGATGGGAAAAGCAATAGAATATAAAAGGAATACTAATGAAAGGGTAAAGATTTTCACTTTCCCTCCTATTGTCTCTCATGATGAAATAGGTGACGAGGAGGAGCTCCCTATTCAACTAATCTCATCAATAAGAAGCTTGAAAAAATTAATTAAACCCACACATGATGTGGAAGAAGAAAAGAAGAAGAACGAATAGAGGTAAAAAAGTATCTCTCCCAAATAGTGTTGCTCCTATTATTGTTGTGCCTCATGAAAATGAATCAATAATAATTGTGGAGGATGATGCACTTGATGATGATTTTGCTTCTATGTCTTATGGCACAATGTCCGAGAGCACTATTGATGATGATTTGTTATGCCCATTGCTTGTTGTGATGATTATGATTGGGAAGATAATGATACTTCTTATAATCTTGGAAATCTTTTTGGCACCAACTTGGGAAATTATAATGATAACAATTGTTATACCGTTGGTGCTATTCATACTATTAATGATGAGAGTGATTATGCTATGATATGCCAAGCCACAAGCTTGGGGGTCCTATGTTTGATGAGAATGACATGTTTGAGAATTTACTTGCTGCAATTAATGTTTGTACCAAGCTTGGGGATGCTATGTTTAATGAAGATGATCTTTTTAGTCCCCCTACTTTGAATGATCAAAATTGCTATGATGGTTGCATGCCTCCTATCTATGATGAGAACAAAGTTGCTACTTATGATGATTATTGTGATGATACTTATGTTATTAAAAAGTAGTGATGGTTATATTTATAAAACTTGTCATAGTTATGATTACTCTTTTCTTGAACATTACTCTTTTAATGTGGAAACAATTTATAATATTCGAGTTTCATATGATACTCCCACCATTGTGAATGAGAAGAAATTTTCTTTTGTGGAGAGTAATAAAATTTCTATGCTTGTGGATCATGAAAAGAATGTTTTATGTGATGGTTATATTGATGAATCTATTCATGATTCTACTGAGAATTATTATGAGAGAGGAACTTATGATTCATGATTCTCTTGTTATGTTTCAATCCATATCTTTTATGCGAGCATCATTGAACTCATCATACGTAGCTAAAAGGCATTAAAGAAAGGCGCTTATTGAGAGACAACCCAACACTTTGACCTACTGTTTTTGTGTGTTCACATGATTATGCTACTGCAGTGATCATGTTTTATTGCTTTTGTTTCAATAAAGTGCCAAGTAAAGCTTTTGGGATAGTGTGGATGATAGTTGACTTGAATCTGTGCAAAAACAGAAACTTTTGCGTTCAGTGCAGAAATTCTTATATTTTATTGGAACGTGGAAAAATTCTGAAATTTTTACAGGTGATAGATATACAAATTTTCTAAGCTTTCCTAAGTTTTCAGAATTTTTGGAGTAGTAGAATATGGTTCGAGTACAGATTACTACACACTGTTCTGTTTTTGACAGATTCTGTTTTCAATGCATAGTTTGCTTGTTTTCTAGTTTCTATGGCTTATATTGCTCAATATAAATTGTGAAAATTATATGATATTGTAGGCATTATGTGGAAACAATTATGAATCTTGTCTTTGAAAGTACCAAAGTGAAATGGTTTTGCTCTTTATCATACTAACCTATCTCACGAAGTTCCATTAAGTTTTGTGTCATTGAAGTTTTCAAGTTTTGGGTGAGATATCGATATGATGAGAATAAGGAGTGACAAGACCCTAAATATTGGGGATGCCCAAGGCACCCCAAGTTAATATTCAAGGAAGATCCAAGCAACTAAGCTTGGGGATGCCCCGGAAGGCATCCCCTGTTTTGTCTCCAACATTATCGGTAAGCTTACTTGAAGCTATGTTTTCGTTCGTCACATGACTTATGTTTTGCTTGGAGCGTCATTTTATTTTGTTAGAATTTGCTGCTGTTATTTAGAATAATGTTTTTCATCTTCTATTCCAATACAAATATCAAGTATAGCCTTTGCCATGCTTATTTTTCAAGTCTACATGTTGCTGTTTCAAAATAGAAATTTTATCGCTATTGCAAAAATTCCGTAGAAAAGTCAGAATGTGATAAAATGTTGAAACTTTTTGCAAAAGAAGCTCTTATAAATTTTCTACAGTGTGGTAAATTTTCATAATTTTTGGAGAGAAAGAAGTATTGATACTCTTGATACTCTTGCATTCTTTACAGACTGTACTGTTTTGGCAGATTGCTGTTATGTTTGCATTGTTTGTATATGTTTGCTTGTTTAATGATTATATTTGAGGATATGAGTATTAAATATGCAAAGGAATTTAGTATGCAATATTGAATAATAATTTTAGTGATTTGCTACAGTAGAGAATGATAAGGTTTTTGCATTGGTTTATACTAACTTATCTCACAAGTTCTTGTTGAGTTTTGTGTGGATGAAGTTTTAAGATTTAGGGAAACTTTGATATAAAAGGAATTAAGGAGACACAAAAGCTAAAGCTTGTGGATTCCCAAGGCATCCCAAGATAATATTTAAAGAAGTCTCAAGCATCTAAGCTTGGGGATGCCCCGGTAGGCATCCCACGCTCTTCTTCAACAATTATCGGTTAGTATCGGTTGAGCCTAAGTTTTTGCTTCTTCACATGATGTGTCCTATTCTTGGAATGTCATTCTTTTGTTTTGCTTGATATTTTAATAAAATATTAGATCCAAAAGTTTTTAAATAATAAAGAGTCCTCACATAGCTACCTATTTACTTAACTACTCGCTTGATCTTCACTTATATCTTTTTGGAGTAGCTTGTCATTTACTCTTGTGCTTCACTTATATCCTATGAGTAAATTGTTGAATGAATTGAATATCATGAAGTTGAAATTATATGTTCATATCATGCCTAGTGGTAGCTTCACATTGGGTTTAGAAAGTAAAATCTTTTGAAGCTTGACAATCACAATATTGGTCATACATGCAATTCCTGAATGATTACTATAAGGAAGAGAGCTTTCACATGCAAATACACTATCTTGGAAATCTTTTGTGATTGTGAGCCCCCATCAAAATATTATATGCCAAAAATTTTGATGTTGGACAAGGAAGATAACGTAATGGTTTATATTTGTTCATATTCACATAGAAGTTATATTGTCATAGATCCTTCAACATGTGGTGCTTCCACCCCATCTTTGCTAGCCAAAAATTCCACACAAAATAGAGATACTACTTGTGCATCCAAAAACCCTTAAACCCAACTCTTATTTTCAAGAGTCCACCATACCAACCTAAGGGTTGAATAAGGTTCTTCAAGTAAGTTGTCATCGGTGCAATAAGGCAATAAAAATTGCTTCTAAAAATGTTAGATCATTTAGTGTAAGAGAAAATTGAGTGTTGTACGAACTTGTGATGGCAAAGTAATAAAAGTGACGGACTGCATAATAAAGATTGCTATCATAAGGGGCAATATAACGTGGCGTGCTTTTGCACTAAGGGGTTGAGCATACAAACAAAAAGTGCATGGCAACCTCTGCTTCCCTCTGCGAAGGGCCTATCTTTTACTTCTATGTATTTACTTTCATGCAAGAGTTAAAGTTTTCCTCTCTATTCCTTTTAGTTTTCTCTTTTGGCAAGCATCATGTGGTGAGGAAAGATCTAGGCACATATATCCAGTTGGATATGGGTAGGATGAGTTATTATTGTTGACATCACCCTTGAGGTGAATACGTTGGGAGGCGAAATTATAAGCCCCTATCTTTCTATGTGTCCGGTTGAAACATTTTGCTCATGTGTATGCGGTGAGTGTTAGCAATCATAGAAGACTATATGATGGTTGAGTATGTGGAACTCTTACTTAGACTCTATTGAATAAGTTGAAATGCAATTGTTTGGTGACTAAGAATATAGGTTGTTGAGTTTCAAGAGAATTCATTGTTTGGACCTTAACATGCGAATTGGTTGCTACTTTAACATGAGAAATTTTATGAGATATAATTGCTGTTATGATGCCAGGAACAGTGATTGAAATTGTCATTGATGAAACTTGTGCACTTTGCTAGCATTCACACTTCGTAAATTATTTCTTTTATCATTTACCTACTCGAGGACGAGTAGGAATTAAGCTTGGAGATGCTGATACGTCTCCAACGTATCTATAATTTATGAAGTATTCATGTTGTTATATTATCATTTTTGGATGTTTTACAATCATTTTATAGCAACTTTATATCATTTTTTGGGACTAACCTATTGACCCAGTGCCTTGTGCCAGTTGCTGTTTTTTTTCTTGTTTTTTACATTGCGGGAAATCAATATCAAACGAGGTCCAAATACTGCGAAACTTTTTGTGGATTTTTTATGGACCAGAACACTTCCAATGGGCAAGAGCAGCACACGGGGGGGGTGCCCCGAGGGGGGCACAACCCACCAGGGTGTGCCTGGGGGCCAAGGCGCGCCCAGGTGGGTTGTGCCCACCTCGGTGGCCTCCCGTACCCCCTCTTCATCCTATAAATAGTCAAATATTCCATAAACCCTCGGGGTTAACCTAGATCAGAAGTTCCACCGCTGCAGGCCTCTATAGCCACTGAAAACCAATCTAGACCCCGTTCCGGCACTCCGCCGAAGGGGGAAATCATCACCGGTGGCTAATACGTCTCCAACGTATCTATAATTTTTGATTGTTCCATGCTGTTATTTATCAATCTTGGATGTTTTATAATCATTTTATAGTCATTTATATAATTTTTTGGTATTAACCTATTGACATAGAGCCAAGTGCCAGTTGCTGTTTTTTGCATGTTTTTTACATCGCAGGAAATCAACACCAAATGGATTCCAAACGCAATGAAACTTTACGGAGATTTTTTTGGACCAGAAGGAACATAATGGGCCCTGGCTGTGCCTAGGGGTGCTCCGAGGAGAGCACAACCCACCAGGGCACGCCAGGAGGTCCAGGCGCGCCTTGGTGGGTTGTGCCCACCTCGGGTGCCCCCCGGACCGCCTCTTTGCTCTATATATACCCCAATATTCAACAAACCCTAAAGGCATCGACAAAATTTTCCTCTAGCCGCCGCAGAGTCCAGATCCACCAGATCCAATCTATACACCATCTCGGATGGGCTTCACCACCTCCATTGGTGCCTCTCCGATGATGCGTGAGTAGTTCTTTGTAGACCTTTGGGTCCATAGTTAGTAGCTAGATGGCTTTATCTCTCTCTCTGAATTCTCAATACAATGGTCTCTCGGAGATCCATATGATGTAACTCTTTTGCGGTGTGTTTCTGGGATCGATGAACTTTGAGTTTATGATCAGATCTATCTTTTTATATCTATGAAAGTTATTTGAGTTTCTTTGATCTCTTATATGCATGATTGCTTATAGCCTCGTATTTCTTCTCTGATATTTGGGTTTTGTTTGGCCAACTTGATCTATTTATCTTGCAATGGGAAGAGATGCTTTGTAGTGGGTTCAATCTTACGCTGCTTGATCCCAGTGATAGAAAGGGAACCGACACACATGTATCGTTGCTACTAAGGATAAAACCTCTACATAGATAGATCTTGTCTACATCATGTCATCGTTCTTATTGCATTACTCCATTTTCCATGAACTTAATACACTAGATGCATGCTGGATAGCGTTCGATGTGTCAGTAATAGTAGTAGATGCAGGCAGGAGTCGGTCTACAAATCTTGGACGTGATGCCTATCTAATGATCATTGCCTGGATATCGTCATGAGTATTTGAAGTTCTATCAATTTCCCAACAGTAATTTGTTCACCCACCGTTTGCTATTTTTCTCGAGAGAAGCCACTAGTGAAACCTACAGCCCCCGGGTCTCTTTATCATATATTTGCCTTTGCGATCTACTTTTCTTTTGCATTTATTTTTAGATCTATTAAACCAAAAATACAAAAATACCTTGCTGCAGTTTATTCTTATTTATTTTATTTGGCGTTCGATCTATCAATCTACTACAATTTTAGAAGTTTGCTAGTTATTTATTTTATTTGGCGTATGTATAGTTTGCTAGTTCTTCAATGAAGTTTCTAATTCATACTTTACATTGTGAATAGATTGTTACTTCAGCATAAGAAATCATATGACGATATATATATGTTGCTATTCTAAGAATGATCATGATGCCCTCATGTCCGTATTTTATTTTATCGACAACTCTATCTCTAAAACCTGTGGACATGTTTTTCGATATCGGCTTCCGCTTGAGGACAAGCGAGGTCTAAGCTTGGGGGAGTTGATACGTCCATTTTGCATCATGCTTTTATATCGATATTTATTGCATTATGGGTTATTATTACACATTATGTCAAAATACTTATGCCTTTTCTCTCTTATTTTATAAGGTTTACATGAAGAGGGAGAATGCCGGCAGCTGGAATTCTGGGCTGGAAAAGGAGCAAATATTAGAGACCTATTCTGCACAACTCCATAAGTCCTGAAACTCCATGAAAGTCAGTTTTGGAATATATTAAAAATATTGGGCAAAGAAAGCACTAGAGGGGGGCCACCCACTGTCCACAAGGGTGGAGGGCGCGCCCTACCCGCCTGGGCGCGCCCCTGCCTCATGGGCCACCTGGAAGCCCCTCGATGCCCATCTTCTGGTATAACATGTCTTTTTCCCTGGAAAAAATAACAACGAAGCTTTCGGGACGAAGCGCCGCCGTCTCAAGGCGGAACCTTGGCAGAAACAATCTAGGGCTCCGGCGGAGCTGTTCTGCCGGGGAAACATCCCTCCGGGAGGGGGAAATCGTACCATCGTCATCACCATCAATCCTCTCACCGGGAGGGGGTCAATCTCCATCAACATCTTCACCAGCACCATCTCCTCTCAAACCCTAGTTCATCTCTTGTATCCGATCTTTGTCTCAAAACCTCAGATTGGTACCTGTGGGTTGCTAGTAGTGTTGATTACTCCTTGTAGTTGATGCTAGTTAGTTTATTCGGTGGAAGATTATATGTTCAGATCCTTTATGCACATTAATACCCCTCTGATTATAAACATGGATATGATTTGTGAGTAGTTACGTTTGTTCCTAAGGACATGGGAGAAGTCTTGTTATAAGTAGTCATGTGAATTTGGTATTCGTTTGATATTTTGATGAGATGTATGTTGTCTTTCCTCTAGTGGTGTCATGTGAACGTCCACTACAAGACACTTCACCATTGTTTGGGCATGGGGGAAGGCATTGGGAAGTAATAAGTAGATGATGGGTTGCTAGAGTGACAAAAGCTTAAACCCTAGTTTATGCGTTGCTTCGTAAGGGGCTGATTTGGATCCATATGTTTCATGCTATGGTTAGATTTACCTTAATTCTTCTGTCGTAGTTGTGGATGCTTGCGAGAGGGGTTAATCATAAGTGGGATGCTTATCCAAGGAAGGGCAGCACCCAAGCACTGGTCCACCCACATATCAAATTATCAAAGTAACGAACGCGAATCATATGAGCATGATGAAAACTAGCTTCACGATAATTCCCATGTGTCCTCGGGAGCGCTTTCCTTTATATAAGAGTTTGTCCAGGCTTGTCCTTTTCTACAAAAAGGATTGGGCCACCTTTCTGCACCTTGTTTACTTTCGTTACTTGTTACGCGTTACGAATTACCTTATTACAAAACTATCTGTCACCGATAACTTCAGTGCTTGCAGAGAATACCTTACTGAAAACTGCTTGTCATTTCCTTCTGCTCCTCGTTGGGTTCGACACTCTTTTTATTGAAACGACTATGATAGACCCCCTATACTTGTGGGTCATCAAGATTCTTTTCTGGCGTCGT
Source organism: Triticum aestivum (assembly GCF_018294505.1). Lineage (NCBI taxonomy): Eukaryota > Viridiplantae > Streptophyta > Magnoliopsida > Poales > Poaceae > Triticum > Triticum aestivum. The sequence goes on from NC_057814.1 coordinate 172,093,445, forward strand.
TGCCGGGGAGTGAAGCGCCTTTGGTAGGTGGAATTTGGTAAGGAAAAATTTATATTGTGTGCTGAAATTTACTGTCACTTCTTACTATGGAAAATCATCCTTTGAGGGGCTTGTTCGGGGTATCTTCACCCCGACCAGTAGAGAAAAGAGTTTTTCCTCAACCTACTGAACCTACTGAAAATGTTTACTTTGAAATTCCTTCGGGTATGATAGAGAAACTGCTAGCTAATCCTTTTTACAGGAGATGGAACATTACATCCCGATATGCACCTAATCTATGTGGATGAAGTTTGTGGATTATTTAAGCTTGCAGGTATGCCCGAGGATGTTATCAAGAAGAAGGTCTTCCCTTTATATTTGAAAGGAATGGCATTGACATGGTTTAGGCTATGTGATGATATTGGATCATGGAACTACAACCGATTAAACTTGGAATTTCATCAGAAGTTTTACCCTATCCATCTAGTTCATCGTGATTGTAATTATATATATATAATTTTTGGCCTCGCGAAGGAGAAAGCATCACTCAAGCTTAGGGGAGGCTTTTTATATTCATGCCCCAATCATGAGCTCTCAAGAGAAATTATTATTCAAAAAATTTATGCACGGCTTTCTCTCAGTAATCGCTCCACGCTTGATACTTCTTGTACTGGTTCTTTTATGATGAAGACTATTGAATTCAGATGGGATTTATTGGAAAGAATTAAATGCAACTCTGAAGGTTGGGAACTCGATGAAGGTAAGGAGTCGGGTATAACACCTAAGTTCGATTTTGTTAAATCTTTTATGGATACCGATGCTTTTCGTGAATTTAGCACTAAATATGGACTTGACTCTGAGATAGTAGCTTCTTTCTGTGAATCATTTGCTACTCATGTTGATCTCCCTAAGGAGAAGTGGTTTAAATAGCATCCCCCCTTTGAAGTAAAAGTTGTTGAACCTATTAAAGTTGAAGAAAAGACTATCACTTATAATGTTGAGACTATTGTTCCTACCGCTTATATTGAGAAACCACCTTTCCTTGTTAGAATAAAGGATCATGCTAAAGCTTCAACTGTGGTTCGTAAGAGTAATGCTAGAACACCTACACCCCTTGAGCAAATTAAAGTTGAACCTAGTATTGCTTTGGTTAAAGGTCTCTTGGTCGATAATATTGATGGGCATGTTATTTACTTCTGTAATGAAGCTGCTAGAATTGCTAGACCCGATACTAAAAATAAACATAGACCTGTTGTAGGCATGCTTGTTGTCTCTGTTAAAATAGGAGATCATTGCTATCATGGCTTATGTGATATGGGTGCTAGTGCGAGTGCAATACCTCCTTCCTTATACGAAGAAATTATGCATGATATTGCACCTGTTGAGATAGAAGATATTGATGTTACAATTAAGGTTGCCAATAGAGATACTATTTCACCAATTGGGATTGTTAGAGATGTTGAAGTCTTGTGTGGGAAAGTTAAATATCCTACTGATTTTCTTGTTCTTGGTTCCCCACAAGATGACTTTTGTCCCATTATATTTGGTAGACCCTTCTTGAATACTGTTAATGCTAAGATAGACTGTGAAAAGGATATTGTTACTGTTGGTTTAGGGGATATGTCTCATGATTTTAATTTTGCTAAATTTCGTAGACAACCCCACGATAAAGAATTGCCTGGTAAAAATGAAATTATTGGTCTTGCTTCTATTGTCGTGCCTCCTAATGATCCTTTAGAACAATATTTGCTAGACCATGAAAATGATATGTTTATGAATGAAAGAAAGAAGGGAAATAGACGAAGTATTCTTTAAACAGGGACCTGTTTTGAAACACAACTTGCATGTTGAAATTCTAGGGGATCCTCCTCCACCCAAGGGTGATCCCGTGTATGAGCTTAAACCATTACCTGATACTCTTAAATATGCTTATCTTGATGAAAATAAGATATCATGTTATTATTAGTGCTAACCATTCAGAGCAGGAAGAAGACAAATTGTTGAAAACTCTGAAGAAGCACCGTGCTGCTATTGGATATACTCTTGATGAACTTAAGGGCATTAGTCCCACTCTATGCCAGCACCATTTTTTTGGATAAAGACGCTAAATCGGTTGTCGATCACCAACGACGGTTAAATCCTAAGATTAAAGAAGTGGTAAGAAATGAAATACTAAAGCTTCTGGAGGCAGGTATAATTTATCCTGTTGCTGATAGTCAGTGGGTAAGTCCTGTCCATTGTGTCCCTAAGAAGGGAGGTATTACTGTTGTTCCTAATGATAAAGATGACTTGATCCCACAAAGAATTGTTACAGGATATAGAATGGTAATTGATTTCCGCAAATTAAATAAAGCTACTAGAAAGGATCATTACCCTTTACCTTTTATTAATCAAATGCTAGAAAGATTATCCAAACATACACATTTTTGCTTTCTAGACGGTTATTCTGGTTTCTCTCAAATACCTGTGTCAAAAGAGGATCAGGAAAAGACCACTTTTACTTGCCCTTTCGGTACCTTTGCTTATAGACGTATGCCTTTTGGTTTATGTAATGCACCTACTACCTATCAAAGATGTATGACTGCTATATTCTCTGACTTTTGTGAAAAGATTGTTGAGGTTTTCATGAAAGATTTCTCCGTGTATGGAACTTCTTTTGATGATTGCTTAAGCAACCTTGATCGAGTTTTCCAGAGATGTGAAGAAACTAATCTTGTCTTGAATTGGGAGAGTGCCACTTTATGGTTAATGAAGGTATTGTCTTGGGGCATAAAATTTTTGAAAGAGATATTGAAGTTGATAAAGCTAAAGTTGATGCTATTGAAAAGATGCCGTGTCCTAAGGACATTAAAGGTATAAGAAGTTTCCTTGGTCATGCTGGTTTTTATAGGGGGTTCAATAAAGACTTCTCAAAAATTTCTAGGCCTCTGACTAATCTCTTACAAAAAGATGTTCCTTTTGTCTATGATGATTATTGTGTAGAAGCATTTGAAATACTTAAGAAAGCCTTGATTTCTGCACCTATTGTTCTGCCATCTGATTGGAATTTACCCTTTGAAATTATGTGTGATGCTAGCGATTATGATGTAGGTGCTGTTCTAGGACAAAGAGTTGATAAGAAATTAAATGTTATCCCATATGCTAGTAAAACTCTAGATAATGCCCAGAGAAATTATGCTACTACTGAAAAAGAATTTTTAGCAGTTGTATTTGCTTGTGATAAGTTCAGATTTTATATTGTTGATTCTAAAGTAACTATTCACGCTGATCATGCTGCGATTAAATACCTTATGGAAAAGAAAGATGCTAAACCTAGACTTATTAGATGGGTTCTCTTGCTACAAGAATTTGATTTGCATATTATAGATAGAAAGGGAGCTGAGAACCCCGTTGCAGACAACTTATCTAGGTAAGAGAATGTTCTTGATGACCCACTACCTATTTATGATAGCTTTCCTGATGAACAATTAGCTGTCAAAAATGCTTCTCATAGTGCTCCATGGTATGCTCATTATGCTAATTAAATTGTTGCTAAATTTATACCACGTGGTTTCACATACCAGCAAAAGAAAAAGTTTTTCCATGATTTAAGACATTACTTCTGGGATGACCCACACCTTGATAAAGAAGGAGTAGATGGTGTTATTAGACGTTGTGTGCCTAAGCATGAACAGGAACAGATCCTACGCAAGTGTCACTCTGAGGCTAATGGAGGACACCACGTTGGAGATAGAACTGCACATAAGGTATTGCAATCCGGTTTTATTGGCCTACTCTTTTCTAAGATGCCCGTAAGTTTGTCTTGTCTTGTGATGAATGTCAAAGAATTGGTAATTAGTAGACGTCAAGAAATGCCTATGAACTATTCACTTGTTATTGAACCATTTGATGTTTGGGGCTTTGATTATATGGGACCGTTTCCTTCCTCTAATGGGTATACACATATTTTAGTTGGTGTTGATTACGTTACTAAGTGGGTAGAAGCTATTCCAACTAGTAGCGCTGATCATAACACCTCTATTAAGATGCTTAAAGAAGTTATTTTTCCGAGGTTTGGAGTCCCTAGATACTTAATGACTGATGGTGGTTCACATTTTATTCATGGTGCTTTTCGTAAAGATGCTTGCTAAGTATGACGTTTGATGACCCACAAGTATAGGGGATCTATCGTAGTCCTTTCAATAAGTAAGAGTGTTGAACCCAACGAGGAGCAGAAGGAAATGATAAGCAGTTTTCAGTAAGGTATTCTCTGCAAGCACTGAAATTATCGGTAACAGATAGTTTTGTGATAAGGTAATTTGTAACGAGTAGCAAGTAATAAAAGTAAACAAGGTGCAGCAAGGTGGCCCAATCCTTTTTGTAGCAAAGGACAAGCCTGGACAAACTCTTATATAAAGGAAAACACTCCCGGGGACACATGGGAATTATCGTCAAGCTAATTTTCATCATGCTCATATGATTCGCGTTCGTTACTTTGATAATTTGATATTTTGGTGGACCGATGCTTGGGTACTTCCCTTCCTTGGACAAGCATCCCACTTATTATTAACCCCTCTCGCAAGCATCTGCAACTACGAAAGAAGAATTAAGGTAAACCTAACCATAGCATGAAACATGTGGATCCAAATCAGCCCCTTACGAAGCAACGCATAAATTAGGGTTTAAGCTTCTGTCACTCTAGCAACCCATCATCTACTTACTACTTCCCAATGCCTTCCTCTAGGCCCAAACAATGTTGAAGTGTCATGTAGTCGACGCTCACATAACACCACTAGAGGAAAGACAACATACATCTCATCAAAATATCGAATGAATACCAAATTCACATGACTACTTATAATAAGACTTCTCACATGTCCTCGGGAACAAACGTAACTACTCACAAATCATATTCATGTTCATAATCAGAGGGGTATTAATATGCATAAAGGATCTGAACATATGATCTTCCACTGAATAAACCAACTAGCATCAACTACAAGGAGTAATCAACACTACTAGCAACCCACATGTACCAATCTGAGGTTTTGAGACAAAGATCGGATACAAGAGATGAACTAGTGTTTGAGAGAATATGGTGCTGGTGAAGATGTTGATGGAGATTGACCCCCTCCTGATGAGAGGATCGATGGTGATGACGATGGTGACAATTTGCCCCTCCCGGAGGGATGTTTCCCTGGCAGAACAGCTCCGCCGGAGCCCTAGATTGGTTTCGCCAGGTTCCGCCTCGTGACGGCGGTGCTTCGTCCCGAAAGCTTCCTTCTTATTTTTTCACGGCAAAAGACACCTTATACCAGAAGTTGGGCATCGGGGGGCTGCCAGGTGGCCCACGAGGCAGGGGGCGCGCCCAGAGGGGTAGGGCGCGCCCTCCACCGTCGTGGATGGTGGGTGGCTCCCCTCTGGTGCTTTCTTCACCCAATATTTTTAATATATTCCAAAACTTACTTTCGTGGAGTTTCAGGACATTTGGAGTTGTGCAGAATAGGTCTCTAATATTTGCTCCTTTTCCAGCCCAGAATTCCTGCTGCCGGCATTCTCCCTCTTCATGTAAACCTTGTAAAATAAGAGAGAAAAGGCATAAGTATTGTGACATAATGTGTAATAACATCCCATAATGCAATAAATATCGATATAAAAGCATGATGAAAAATGGACGTATCAACTCCCCCAAGCTTAGACCCCGCTTGTCCTCAAGCGGAAGCCGATATCGAAAAATATGTCCACATGTTTAGAGATAGAGGTGTCGATAAAATAAAAACGGACATGAGGGCATCATGATCATTCTTAAAACAGCAACATATATATATTGTATGATTTCTTATGCTAAAGTAACAATGTATTCACAATGTAAAGTATGAATCAGAAACTTCACTGAAAACTAACAAATTAATAATCTCAGTCATTGAAGCAATTGCAATTTATCATAACATCGGAAAGAGTCAATATAAGAGCTTTTCAGCAAGTCCACATACTCAACCATCTTTTAGTCTTTCACAGTTGCTAACACTCACGCTATACTTATGGGTATGAAGTTTTAATCGGACACAGAGAAAGATAGGGGCTTATAGTTTTGCCTCCCAACCTTTTACCTTAAGGGTAACATCAACAATAATGCTTTATGAAAACCCACATCCAATTTTATATATATATATATATATATATATATATATATCAGGATCTTTCCAACACATAGTGCTTGCCAAAGGATAAAATGTAAAAGGGAAAGGTGAAGATCACCATGACTCTTGTATAAGGTATAAGACAAGAATAAAAGATAGGCCCTTCGCAAAGGGAAGCAGAGGTTGTCATGTGCTTTTATGGTTGGATGCACAAAATCTTAATGCAAAAGAACGTCACTTTATATTGCCACTTGTGATAGGGACCTTTATTATGCAGTCCGTCGCTTTTATTTCTTCCATATCACAAGCTCGTATAAAGCTTATTTTCTCCACACTAATAGATCATACATATTTAGAGAGCAATTTTTATTGCTTGCAACAATGACAACTTACTTGAAGGATCTTACTCAATCCATAGGTAGATATGGTGGACTCTCATGGCAAAACTGGGTTTAAGGATATTTGGAAGCACAAGTAGTATCTCTACTTGGTGCAAACAATTTGGCTAGCATGAGGGGGAAAGGCAAGCTCAACATGTTGGATGATCCATGACAATATAATTTATTTTGGATGTAAGAAAACATAACCCATTATGTTGTCTTCCTTGTCCAACATCAACTTTTTAGCATGTCATATTTTAATGAGTGCTCACAATCATAGAAGATGTCCAATATAGTATATTTATATGTGAAAACCTCTATTTCTTTATTACTTCCTATTAATTGCAACGATGACCAAAACTATGTTTGTCAACTCTCAACAACTTTTATTCATCATACTCTTTATATGTGAAATCATTACTCTACATAAGATTAATATGATCTTTTTATTTCTTTTTTTTATTATTTTTTCTATTATGCTTCCAAGATCATAGCAAGATAGCAAAGCCCCCGACTCAAAACTAATCTTTATTATATATAGCTCACTGACTCGATTACATAGAAGGAGCATAAAGCAAAACTCAAAACTAGATCATACTAAAACTTTATTCTACTATATCAAGATATTACTAAAAGGATCGAACTAAGAAAAACGGTAAAGATAGAAGTGTGATGGTGATACGATACCGGGGCACCTCCTCCAAGCTTGGCAATTGCCAAGGGGAGTTCCCATACCCATGCTCAGTTCTCCTTTGGTGGTGATGATGGATTTGTTGATGAAGTCGTGTCACACATCGAGCATAGGAGATCTTCCAATTTGCGAATAATGCCCTTGAGTGCAGTGATGTATTGTTGCAACAAAATATTTTCACGAGTGAGATACTTGTTTTGCACCAGAACTATTTCAATCATCTTGAAAGCTTCTATTTCAGTAGGGGTAAGATGGTTATAGTGAGGTTGAAGGATGTCTTCTTCTTTTGCTGGCGGAGCTTGATCCTCTGTCGCCATTCTTGATCTTATCACCCTTGTTGGTCTCCCCGTTCTTCTCTCTTTCATCTTTATCTTCATTAGCCAAGGCATCCGTCGCGCTGCGTTGTTCGAGGGAGGTTTGGACGACATTGATGCCTGGCCTTGAAACTCTGGCAGAAAACAGGCTCGAAACCAAGAAACATAAGATGTTTGCGTGGTACGGTGGTCCAACCCCTCCAGGAGATTATATTAATGAATTTTACCGACCAAAGAAGTATCCGTGCAAGAAAACGGAGGTCCGGAGGCCACACGAGGTGCCCACGAGGTAGGGGGCGCGCCCTCCACCTAGTGGACGCCTCGTCTCCTTCCGGACTACTTATTATTTCCTATTTTCCTAATATTTCCAAAATGGAGAAAAAATTGCATTAGAACTGTTTTGGAGTCGGTTTACTTACCGTACCACATACCTATTCCTTTCAGGAGTCTCAAACATCTGGAAAGTGTCCCTTATGTATTCCTTCGGGGTTACGGTTTCAATAACATTAGTTTCAACATTTATTGGATTACCTGAGATATAATGTTTGATTCTTTGACCGTTCACCACCTTTGGATTTGTGCCTTTGGAGTTGTTGATTTTTATGGCACCGGAATGATAGACCTCCTCGATAACGTAAGGGCCTTCCCATTTAGAGAGAAGTTTTCCTGCAAAAAATCTTAAATGAGAGTTGTATAACAAAACATAATCACCTACATTAAACTCACGCTTTTGTATCCTTTTGTCATGCCATCTTTTAACTTTTTCTTTAAACAATTTGGCATTCTCATAGGCCTGGGTTCTCCACTCATCAAGCGAGCTAATGTCAAATAGTCTCTTCTCACCGGCAAGTTTGAAATCACAATTGAGCTCTTTAATGGCCCAATATGCCTTATGTTCTAGTTCGAGAGGTAAGTGTCATGCTTTTCCATATACCATTTTATATGGAGACATACCCATATGATTTTTATATGCAGTTCTATAGGCCCATAATGCATCATCAAGGTTTTTGGACCAATTCTTTCTAGATCTATTAACAGTCTTTTGCAAAAGTAATTTAATCTCCCTATTACTTAGTTCTACTTGACCACTAGATTGTGGATGGTATGGAGATGCAATTCTATGATTAACATCGTACTTGCAAGCATTTTACGAAAAGCACCATGAATAAAATGTGAACCACCACCAGTCATTAAGTATCTAGGGACTCCAAACCTCGGAAAAATAACTTCTTTAAGCATCTTAATAGAGGTGTTATGATCAGCACTACTAGTTGGAATAGCTTCTACCCACTTAGTAACGTAATCAAATTAACTAAAATATGTGTATACCCATTAGAGGAAGGAAACGGTCCAACGTAATCAAAGCCCCAAACATCAAATGGTTCGATAACAAGTGAATAGTTCATAGGCATTTCTTGACGTCTACTAATATTACCAATTCTTTGACATTCATCACAAGACAAGAAAAACTTACGGGCATCTTTGAAAAGAGTAGGCCAGTGAAAACCGGATTGCAATACCTTATGCGCAGTTCTATCTCCAGCATGGTGTCCTCGATAAGCCTCGGAGTGACACTTGCATAGGATTTGTTCCTGTTCATGCTCAGGTACACAACGTCTAATAACACCATCAACCCCTTCTTTATAAAGGTGTAGGTCATCCCAGAAGTAATGTCATAAATCATAGAAAAACATTTTCTTTTGCTGGTATGTGAAACTAGGTGGTATAAATTTAGGAACAATGTAATTAGCATAATCAGCATACCATGGAGCAGTATGAGAAGCATTTATGACAGCTAATTGTTCATCAGGGAAGCTATCATCAATAGGTAGTGGGTCATCAAGAACATTCTCTAACCTAGACAAGTTGTCTGCAACGGGGTTCTTATATCCCTTTCTATCAATAATATGCAAATCAAATCCTTGTACCAAGAGAACCTATCTAATAAGTCTAGGTTTAGCATCTTTCTTTTCCATAAGATATTTAATAGCAGCATGATCAGTGTGAACAGTTACTTTCGAATCAACAATATAAAGTCTGAACTTGTCACAAGCAAATACAACTGCTAAAAATTCTTTTTCAGTAGTAGCATAATTCCTCTGGGCACTGTCTAGAGTTTTACTAGCATATTCGATAACATTTAATTTCTTATCAACTCTTTGTCCTAGAACAACACCTACAGCATAATCACTAGCATCACACATAATTTCAAAGGGTAAATTCCAATCGGGTGGCTGAACAATAGGTGCAGAAATCAAGGCTTTCTTAAGTATTTCAAATGTTTCTACACAATCATCATCAAAGACAAAAGGAACATCTTTTAAGAGATTAGTTAGAGGCCTAGAAATTTTTGAGAAGTCTTTAATGAACCTCCTATAAAAATCGGCATGACCAACGAAACTTCTTATACCTTTAATATCCTTTGGACACAGCATCTTTTCAATAGCATCAACTTTGGCTTTATCAACTTCAATACCTCTTTTAGAGATTTTATGCCCCAAGACAATACCTTCATTAACCATAAAGTGGCACTTCTCCCAATTCAAGACAAGATTAGTTTCTTCACATCTCTGCAAAACTCGATCAAGGTTGCTTAAGCAATCATCAAAAGAAGTTCCATACACTGAGAAATCATCCATGAAAACCTCAACAATAATTTCACAAAAGTCAAAGAATACCGCAGTCATACATCTTTGAAAGGTAGCAGGTGCATTGCATAAACCAAAAGGCATACGTCTATAAGCAAAGGTACCGAAAGGGCAAGTAAAAGTGGTCTTTTCCTGATCCTCTTTTGACACAGGTATTTGAGAGAAACCAGAATAACCATCTAGAAAGCAAAAATGGGTATGTTTGGATAATCTTTCTAGCATTTGATCAATAAAAGGTAAAGGGTAATGATATTTTCTAGTATCTTTATTCAATTTGCGGAAATCAATTACCATTCTATAACTTGTAACAATTCTTTGTGGGATCAATTCATCTTTATCATTAGGAACAACAGTAATACCTTACTTCTTAGGTACACAATGGACAAGACTTACTCACTGACTATCAGCAATGGGATAAATTATACCTGCCTCCAGAAGCTTTAGTATTTCATTTCTTACCACTTCTTTCATCTTAGGATTTATCCGTCATTGGTGATCAACAACCGATTTAGCGTCTTTCTCCAATTTCATTTTGTGTTGGCATAGAGTGGGACTAATACCCTTAAGATCATCAAGAGTATATCCAATACCAGCACGGTGCTTCTTCAGAGTTTTCAATAATTTCTCTTCTTCCTGCTCTGAAAGGTTAGCACTAATAATAACAGGATATATCTCCTTTTCATCAAGATTAGCATATTTAAGAGTATCAGGTAATGGTTTAAGATCAAACACGGGATCACCCTTTGGTGGAGGAGGATCCCCTAGAATTTGAACAGGCAAGTTGTGTTTCAAAATTGGTCCCTGTTTAAATAATACTTCATCTATTTCCCTTCTTTCATTCATAAACATATCATTTTCGTGGTCTAGCAAATATTGCTCTAAAGGATCATTAGGAGGCACGACAATAGAAGCAAGACCAATAATTTCATCTTTACTAGGCAATTCTTTATCATGAGGTTGTCTACAAAATTTAGCAAAATTAAAATCATGAGACATATCTCCTAAACCAACAATAACAATATCCTTTTCGCAGTCTATCCTAGCGTTAACAGTATTCAAGAAGGGTCTACCAAATATAATGGGACAAAAGTCATCTTCTGGGGAACCAAGAACAAGGAAATCAATAGGATATTTAACTTTCCCACACAAGACTTCAACATCTCTAACAATCCCAATTGGTGAAATGGTATCTCTATTGGCAAGCTTAATTGTAACATCTATATCCTCTATCTCAGCAGGTGCAATATCATGCATAATTTCTTTGCATAAGGAATGAGGTATTGCACTCGCACTAGCACCCATATCACATAAGGCATGACAACAATGAACTCCTATTTTAACAGAAACAACAGGCATGCCTACAACAGGTCTATTGTTTATTTTTAGTATCGGGTCTAGCAATTCTAGCAGCTTCATTACAGAAGTAAATAACATGCCCATCAATATTATCGAACAAGAGATCCTTAACCATAGCAATACTAGGTTTAACTTTAATTTGCTCAGAGGGTGTAGATGTTCTAGCATTACTCTTACGAATTTAGCATGATCCATTATTCTAACAGGGAAAGGTGGTTTCTCAATATAAGCGGTAGGGACAATAGGATCAACATTATAAGTGATAGTCTTTTCTTCAAGTTTAATAGGTTCAAGTACTTTTACTTTAATGGGAGGATGATATTTAAACCACTTGTCCTTAGGGAGATCAACATGAGTAGCAAATGATTCACAGAAAGAAGCTACTATCTGAGTGTCAAGTCCATATTTAGTGCTAAATTCACGAAAAACATCGATATCCATAAAAGATTTAACACAATCAAACTTAGGTGTTATACGTGACTCCTTACCTTCGTCGAGTTCCCAATCTTCAGAGTTGCGTTTAATTCTTTCCAATAAATCCCATCTGAATTCAATAGTCTTCATCATAAAAGAACCAGTACAAGAAGTATCGAGCATGGAGCGATTATTGAGAGAAAGCCGAGCATAAAATTTTTGAATAATAATTTCTCTTGAGAGCTCATGATTGGGGCATGAATATAACATTGACTTAAGCCTCCCCCAAGCTTGAGCGATACTTTCTCCTTCACGAGGCCAAAAAATACATATATAACTACGATCACGATGAACCAGATGCATAGGATAAAACTTCTGATGAAATTCCAATTTCAATCGGTTGTAGTTCCATGATCCAATATCATCACATAGCCTAAACCATGTCAATGCCTTTCCCTTCAAAGATAAAGGGAAGACCTTCTTCTTGATAACGTCCTCGGGCATACCTGCAAGCTTAAATAATCAACAAACCTCATCCACATAGATTAGGTGCATATCGGGATGTAATGTTCCATCTCCTGTAAAAGGATTAGCTAGTAGTTTCTCTATCATACCCAAAGGAATTTCAAAGTAAACATTTTCAGTAGGTTCAGTAGGTTGAGGAGAAACTCTTTGCTCTACTGGTCGGGGTGAGGATACCCCGAACAAGCCCCTCAAAGTATTATTTTCCATAGTAACAAGTGACAGTAAATTTCAGCACACTATATATATTTTTCCTTACCAATTTCCACCTACCGAAGGCGCTTCACTCCCCGGCAACGGCGCCAGAAAAGAGTCTTGATGACCCACAAGTATAGGGGATCTTTCATAGTCCTTTTGATAAGTAAGAGTGTCAAACCCAACGAGGAGCAGAAAGAAATGATAAGCAGTTTTCAGCAAGGTATTCTCTGCAAGCACTGAAATTATCGGTAACAAATAGTTTTGTGATAAGGTAATTTGTAACGCGTAACAAGTAATAAAAGTAAAAAAGGTGCAGCAAGGTGGCCCAATCCTTTTTGTAGCAAAGGACAAGCCCGGACAAACTCTTACATAAAGTAAAACGCTCCCGAGGACACATGGGAATTATTGTCAAGCTAGTTTTCATCCTGCTCATATGATTCGCGTTCGTTACTTTGGTAATTTGATATGTGGGTGGATCGGTGCTTGGGTACTGCCCTTCCTTGGACAAGCATCCCACTTATGATTAACCCCTCTCGCAAGCATCCGCAACTACGAAAGAAGAATTAAGGTAAACCTAACCATAGCATGAAACATGTGGATCCAAATCAGCCCCTTACGAAGCAACGCATAAATTAGGGTTTAAGCTTCTGTCACTCTAGCAACCCATCATCTACTTATTACTTCCCAATTCCTTCCTCTAGGCCCAAACAATGGTGAAGTGTCATGTAGTCGACGTTCATATAACAGCACCAGAGGAAAGACAACATACATCTCATCAAAATATCGAACGAATACCAAATTCACATGACTACTTATAACAAGACTTCTCCCATGTCCTCGGGAACAAACGTAACTACTCACAAATCATATTCATGTTCATAATCAGAGGGGTATTAATATGCATAAAGGATCTGAACATATGATCTTCCACCGAATAAACCAACTAGCATCAACTACAAGGAGTAATCAACACTACTAGCAACCCACAGGTACCAATCTGAGGTTTTGAGACAAAGATCGGATACAAGAGATGAACTAGGGTTTGAGAGGAGATGGTGCTGGTGAAGATGTTGATGGAGATTGGCCCCCTCCTGATGAGAGGATCCATGGTGATGGCGATGGTGATGATTTCCCCCTCCGGGAGGGATGTTTCCCCGGCAGAACAGCTCCGCCGGAGCCCTAGATTGGTTTCGCCAGGTAACGCCTCGTGACGGCGCCGCTTCGTCCCGAAAGCTTCCACTACAAAAACAAGACACCTACGTGACATTTAGGGCCGAACAATTTTTTTCTGTCATACTTATGACACTTCTATGACGATAATTGTGACAAAATCCGGTATCATTATAGATGTGGTGGGCTCCTACTTCTATGACTAAAAATCATGACAGAAAATGGGCTTTTCGTCCTGGGCGGGCCGGAGACGCAGCTGCGTGACATTCTTTGGGCTGTCCATGACGAAAAAACCATGGTAGAAGCGAGGGCGAGGAAAATATCGGGGAGTTCCCGATTATGGTGGCTGGTCGGGGGCCGAGGGATGCGCGTTACTCTCATACGTACACGCGTGTGTGCGAGGCATTGTGCTCTAACTGAACTCGAGCGATTCCACTGCAGGCTACGCGTTAGTGAACCCAAGCAATCGATCGATCCCTTCGCTACTGCTGCTAACTGAAGCCGATCGAACACTGCTGCCTCCTTCCCTTGATGAACAGTGAGCATTGTTGGGGGGTTTGGATGAATAGTTCCCGGTGGGGGTTGGATGAACAGGACCCCGTGGTAGTAGAGGCCGTTGCCGCTAGATGAACAGGACCCCGATCGATCGAGCCGGTGGAGGGGTGGATGAACAGGACCCCGTGGAGGGCTGGATGAATAGGACGATCCCGTGGAGGGCTGGTTGAACAGTAGCCGGTGGAGGGCTGGATGAACAGTAGCCCATGGAGGGGTGCTTGAACAGGACCCCGTGGAGGGGGCTAGTTGAACAGTAGCCGGCGAAGGAGCGCGCGGTGGAGGCTAGATGAACATGAGCCCGTGGATGAACAGTCGTAGGTGGAGGCTAGAGGAGGTCGACGGTGGAGATGAACAGTATCCCGTGGAGTCCCGTTTTGCGGTACGCCACACCCCTCCCGATGAATGGGACCCCCGTTTCGACCGTAGAGCTCCAACACAAGTCCGTTTCCTCTGTTTTGCGGTACGCCACACCCCTCCCGATCAACAGGACCCGTTTCGACCGTAGGAGGTTCGTTTCCTCCGTTTTGCGGTACGCTAGACCCCTCTCGATGAACAGGATCCCGTTTCGACCGTGGCCGGTCGAACACAAGGCCGTTTCCTCCGTTCTGTGGTACGCCAGGCCTCGTTTCCATCGGCTGTTCCGTCCAAGCCAGTTGGCTCCCGATGAACAGCATGCATTCCGTTGCCTCCCGATGAACACGACGCATTCCGTTGCCTCCCCATGAACACGACGATGACGCAGTTTCTCCGTTCCGACCCAGCCATGTACACGAGCCCTGGCCGTACGTATGCGCGAGTAGGCGTTCGAGACCCCGCCCGTATGTACGTACGTGGCCGTATTTCCTTTCTTGCACCCTGGTCGATGTACGTATGTGTACATGCTATGTGCACGCCTCTACTACGACACGTGCACGCCTCTACTACGACACGTGCCCTTCCTTGCACGGCCACGGTTCATCGCTGCAGCCTGCAGAGAGACCGATCGTATGTACGTACACGTTCGCGACCAGAATGAAAACGCTACGTACGCTTCGACCAGGTGGGTCCCGACTGTCAGGCACTTCCTTGCGTGCGAAGATGTAGCTGGTGGGTCCCAGCAGTTAGGGGGAAATGTTTTTTTCGCGAAATATGGTGGACCGTCCGGTGGGTCCCTGCTGTCAGGTGGAGGAATCATTATTTTGCGCGTAATAAGGAGGCACTTCCTTGCTGCGGCCGTGGACCCAGTTGTCAGCCTCTCCACGTACAGTACTCTTCCGATGCAAGTCATTCCTTGACCATGTTGACCACGCCGCGCCGAGAGCACCCGGGCAGTGGACGACGGGGAGGCCTAGGAAGGGGATGACGCGGAGCTGCGGAAGACGCGGCAGTGGAAGCCCACGCGGAGAGGAGTACGAGGGTTAACTAGTTTGGCTGCGGTGTGAGGTTGCCGTTGCTACAGGGCCTGGCCAGCGGTGGGAGTAGTAGGGGCAGTGAGGCCTCCGTGGCAGCACAGCCGGCCACGGGAGGCAGGAGCAGGCGGCACGACCGGCGCTACTCTGGGCGGCTGGAGAAAGAAGACCAGAGGTTGAAGAAGCACTACGGCTGTTGGATGGACATCGTACGGCCACTGGACCTAGAATCGTTCATATTGACTAAGTTGACAAAGCCCTCCGTCCCCGTCAACTTAGTAGGCCCACAAGTCAGCCTCACACTATGGTGGGTCCCAGCTAGCCGGGGGAATATTCATTTTTTTGTGCGTAATAAGGAGGCACTTCCTTGCGTGCAAAGATATAGCTTGCGGGTCCGAGCTGTCAGCGGGGGGAACGTTTTTTTTGCGACAGACATAGGCCCTTCCGGTGGGTCCCAGCTGTCAGGTGGAGGAATCATTATTTTGCGTGTAATAAGGAGGCATTTCCTTGTGTGGGCCCCTAATGTTAGCCTCTTCCAATGGATGTTGTATGTTGACCATGTTGACCTCTCCGCGCCGAGAGCACAAATGCGGTGGACGAGGGCGAGGCCCAGGAAGGGAATTACCCGGAGCCGGCGAAGCCACCGCAGTGGATGCCCATGCTGAGGGGAGTACGAGCGCTGACTGGTCGGCTGCGGGGTGAGGCTGACGTCGCCGGAAAATAAAAGGATTTGCGGGTGGGTAGAGAGATGGCCTGGCGGCAGCACAACCAGCCACGGGAGGAGGGAGCAGGCAGTCCCGCTGGTGCTGGTTTGGGTGGCTGGAGCAGTAAGATCGGAGATTGAAGAAGCACGGCGGCCGTTGGATGGACATCCAACAATCACTGCTCTGTGTTGACTAAGTTGACAAAGCCTTGCGTACGCGTCAAAGAAAATTAGGACAGCATCATCGTCAACCTTGTAGGCCCAGAAGTTAGCCTCCAAATATGTGGAAAACAGCATACAACCGATTTGCCATTATTTTCAATAACGCCCATTTGCTAATTCTTAAGGATATTTGAAGCCCATATTCTTTTTATTAGCATTACACACCATATATTCTGGGCGCTGCTAAAAAATTCAATGAAATTTTGCATGTTTCGGTGGGGTCCGAACTCTTTTAATCACGCAATTTTGAGTCACGTTAAAAATAATTTTTAAAAAAGTATATCAAAATAAAATTCAAAAAACAATTCTCCACAAAAAATGAATGAAATTTAAAATCTTAACAAGCAAGATGCCCATGCGTTGCACGAAACATGAAGATGCATTTGTATGAGTAGTTTATCTTGTGGGGGAAAAGACGATATTTTAATGTAATTGCGAGTTGGCTTTGGTTCTTATAAGAGTAGAGAGTAGAGAAATCCAGAAAAAATGATATTTTAATGTAATTGCCGGTTGGCTTTGGTTTAAAAATTTACAGCCCATTTCTTACAACTTATAGCCCATTTTTTGGGGAAGCCCATTTCTTACTACTTACATCCCTCCCCGTCTTGAAAGATTTGCAGCCCAGCAGGGCTGAGAAAAGCAAGTAGGCCTCGGTTTTGGTATTCTCCAAAAAAAAGAACTGGGCTAGCCATTTTTAGAAAGAAAAAAGATATCGACTGGGCTCGTCATGTGCTTAAATAAAAGCGTAAGCGTGGGCTAGACGGGCCACAGCCCCCGCACAGCGCGCAGTTGAGCTCCGTCTCTGAAACTAAAAAACAACTGGGCGAGCTGCTGGGTCCCTGGTGTTATCCGCTCGTTGTGTAATTTTCTCATTTATTGACTACATTGACAATGGCGTGGGACCTAGTTGTCAAACAATTAGGAGGATGTTTTTTTAGCTTGTAATAACGAGGCACCTTCTTGCGTAATGCAATGACCCTGGTGGGTCCCTACTGTCAGCCTCTCCACGTACAGTCATCTCCTGATTCCTCTTGGTTGTTGACCATGTTTTTTTGCGGGGAGGTTGTTGACCATGTTGACAACGCCAGACGGCGGCGGGCATAGCGAGCGAACCAAGGCAGAGAACAACGGCGAGGCCTCGGACAGGAATGAACAGCAGCTGTGGAAGATGCGGCAGTGTAGTGGCAGGTGGAGGGGAGTACAAGGGCAACAACATGCAACTCAAGCTTACAAATGGTACAAAAAGCCCAAGGATTAATTGCTCATCAAAATTTTAGACAAAACCCAGATTGAACGTGGCAGTAACATCTAACCCAACCACTCTTTTTTGCAGTCATAAACAAATGGATCGGTCTGGTCCATAAAATCAAAATCCTGTGCAAAAAAAATTATTTCAGGATGACTACACCTTGTTGTAAATAGAAGCCGAGCACGTTAGAAGCCCATTTGTCCACCTGAAACTTCTTTTTTTGATGTCCAACGTGTCCGTCCGTGAGAAATCTCTTGCGGTAAAACTTAAGCCTCATGGACAATAGTAACCTCGCATTCAACAGGAAGAATGTGACAGAGCTTCTATTTGCCTGGTTGGATGCATATCCTTCCATCATTATTGTCCTCAAACGAATGTCATGAGAACTAAGAAAATCCTGGTGCTTATTACGCCACCGATTGGTTATATGTTTTTTCCCATGTGGTAGCACTGCCTAAGTAGACATGAAGATTGAAAACAGTTAAGGTCTAAACAAATAGTATGTCGAAAGAGCGACGGCTGAACGATTAATTCTAGTACAATATATACGGGCTTTCAATGTGCATGAAATCATCACTTCTATATATAAATTCTCCAGAGATGGAAAGCATCGCAGCAAGCCAATAATTATGTTTAGATCAAAACTAAACATTCCGATATATAAGATCTTGACAGAATCCAACAGCATTGATTGGCTATCCATGGAAAAACTCTTCATTGAGCATATAACATAATATTAGTACCCAAAGTGTACTCCAAGATAATATTAAACTTATGCGCACAAATGAAAAATGCAGCTTATGATTACAAATGTGTAGATGATATACGGTACCTGAATAAGTGTCGAGCCAAACACCAACTTGTTGTGATCATCAAATGGATCACTAATTACACCCAAGGTCTCCAGTTTGGGCGCAAAGACGACAGTTATTTGCGAAGGTCTATAACGATTATCAAGGAGCAACCTTTGAAGTGAAGGGGCATCTTCGATGATGAGCTGCTGTCCTTCAAAACAAATTCCAATGCTTTTAAGGTGAGGCGACTTTATTTTGAGACAACTGATAGGGATTTATATTCCCAAAACAATCAGCAAGCGCTCCAGGGCAGGGCAACTGGAGTGGATGATGTTGTGCAGTGAGGCCTCCGACAGATAAACAACCACAAGCGAAAGTTTTTTTAGCAGTGGGAGTTGAAGAATTTGTACCAGATCGTTTGGTAGATGGCACCGGGCGAAGGTGACGGTGTGGAGAGAGGAGGAAAACTGCGAGATGGACAATGGTGGTGTCGGCACGAATTCTTGGCGTGTTCGTGGTATGAAACTTTCGTGGTAATGGTAGAACTCAAACTGCTGGAGTTTTCCGAATACAGGGGATGTCAGCCAAGCGTCCACCATGCCGGGTATGGACAGCAGGTAGCATGTCGGGATGCAGAGGCATTGAAGGGGGCCCTTCTAGTGACAGGAGACGATGGCTCTGAGGAGATCAAATTCAGGAAGGACAGATATCTCACGAAAGTCGAGATTGAGGGGCGCGGTGCGCCATAGAGGGTGCCACCGAGTTGTGAGGACTTGTGTGCGGCAGCAATCCTTGGTGGGGAGAAGCGAGATGATCTCCTCAAGGATGACGTCCAGGAGATCACTGATGCAGTCCACCGGAGATTCTACCAGTTCCTCAGATCCAGGTGGGGGGGGGGGGATCGCCGCTTCTCCCCGGGCTGCCGTGTGCGGGATCTATAACCGGCGTCGCCGCTGGCGAGAGCCTCATCTTCTTGGCGCTCGGGGCAGCCGACTCCATTTTCCTTGTGGGCGTCGCGCCGAGCTCACGGGTTTGAGCAAAGTGGCCAGGGACGAGCCTAGTGGCAGTTCGAGTGGGGAAGAAGGAGGGCTGGGGTTTTCGGTAGGAGTGGAAGAAGAGGAGCAGGCGTTTTCTGTACTAGTGAGGAAGAAGGTGAGCGGGGGTTTTCTGGATGAGTGAGGAAGATGAGGAGTGGGGGGATTGGGGGGCGACGGAAGCGGGAGAGTCCATCGAGCTGTAGTATAAGTGGAAGCGAGGAGGAAGGAGGGTTTTCCTGGGATCGCCCCCTCTTTAAGAAATATGGGCTTCTCCTCACAAAAAACAAAACAAATGGGCTTTAAGATCGATAGGCTTTTGTATCGGCCCAGTCGGCTGCCCATGTTTCGTACTGGAGGGCCTTGTGCTAGAGGCAGCACGAGACGCTCTCCAGCTTATTGCCCATTCGAAAGAAAAAGAGAGACGCCTCCAGCTTATGGCTACTCATCGGTAACCTTTTTCAACTTGGCATCCACCAAATTAGAGGATGTGGTACTGGATGCAGACACTCACACTGGTCGCATAGCGCGGCAAAGTGAGGTGTCAAATACCAGGCCTACAATATACTTACTAGATTGTGAAGGTTCACAGGTTAGTCAACA
Source organism: Triticum aestivum (assembly GCF_018294505.1). Lineage (NCBI taxonomy): Eukaryota > Viridiplantae > Streptophyta > Magnoliopsida > Poales > Poaceae > Triticum > Triticum aestivum. The sequence continues at coordinate 172,113,784 of NC_057814.1, forward strand.
TTTACATTAAACTAAGCTTCAGAAGATACGGTATGCATACTAACATTCAGAAGAACAAAAGTTCAGCATGTTTATGCATCTCAATGATTCACCATACTATAACCAATACAAAGTTGTGAGAAGGTGTGGAAAAAAAGAAAATTGGTCGATGCTTCTCTGAGCAAAGGGCCTCCCTGCGCACGCATTAATTTCCTTAATTTCCTGGGCATGCCTGTTTCTTCTCAATGTTGCGAGCACTGAGCATGTTGGCAACTCCACAGCTAGCTAGCTGCCTCATCTTGCAATTGATGCTGACACATTTGCAGCAAACACATGAGGCAATAGAGATGACTCAACATGAGTCCATATTGTGCAGTTCCCCTGAAATCATCTTCATTGTCCTGAATCTGAAAAGATAGGAAAACAATAGCTATACTTAAACGGTGTTGCAAAACAGTAGCACATATCAATAGCTCGGCATGACAAAACATGATCATCTGGACGAAGGGGATACTGACCTGCCTGAGGAAGATTATATATAATTTCATAAGTCCTTGGTTGATTTCCACCTTCGGCTGCACTGCTTGTTTGCTACTCCACACATGACAGGATCGTTCCGCACTGCAATCAGCAAGTCAACGTACGAATAAGCTTATTTCATCTTGCGGTGGTGATTGTACCTAGTTACGAATGTAGGAATACCTGGAGCACCATGAGGTTAGCTGACAGCAGGTAGATGCAGCCATATAAGTTTTGTGCGGTGCTACCAAAATTGAGGTTTGTATCCCTTCCCGTTATGAGAATTCTTCTTGAAGTTGGTAGAATGTGACGGCTTGTTCTTTGCATCAAACTTGCCTTTCCCCTGAGATTTGTTCTTGTTGTTTTGGGGCTGGTTGGGCTGGAAGTTCTTCTCGTGTACCATGTGGGCACTAGAAGCTCCCTCAGCGACCCAAGCACGTGTGTCTTTTGCTCTCGCCTTCTCTTCAAAATGAAGAGTGCTAATGAGATCCGAAACGGAAAACTCATGTCTCTTGTTTTTCAGAGAAGTAGCAAAATCGTTCCACGAAGGTGGAAGCTTGGCAATGATGGTCCCAGCAACAAATTTGTCCGGCAACACACACTTGAAGTACTCAAGTTCCTTAGCGAGTGACTGTATCTCATGAGTCTGCTGAACAACAGAGCGCTCATCAGTCATCTTGTAGTCACATAATTGCTCCATGACGTACAACTCGTTGCCAGCGCCCGAGGCCCCAAACGTGGCCTCGAGCGCAGCCCACATGTCTTTGCCGCTGTCAAACGACATATATGAATCCACAATGGAATCGTCAAGAACACTCAGCAGGGCGGCTTTGAAGAGGGTATCCATGTTCTCAAAAGCTTCCTGCTGTGTAGGATTAAGATCGCCCTCAGGCTTACCCTTAGTGGCGTCATAGCAGTACATGATCTGAAACCAATATACTGCTCTTGTGCGCCACCTTTTATATTGCACCCCCTTAAAAGTAGGCGGCTTCAAAAGCGCAGCAAAACCACTCAGAGTAAATTGCCTATAATCAGGTTTTTGGATTGGATTGTTGAATATATGAGCAATTTACTATGAGATGTAATCCGAATCAACAGTAAATAGATCATGACGACAATTGCAAAGATCAAAGTAATGATGCGGACTAAACCAGGAGGACAGAATCACATACTGTACAGCGGGAGGAGAACCGCTGTGGTTGATGTTGTCACTCATGTCGTTGATGAAGAGGTTACCGAGGTCGGGGAAGAAGGCTGTCGTTGAGGAAGTCGTCGCTGGCAGCAGTCACAGGAGTGTGCTCCCCAAAAACCTGATCGCCCCTCTCCCGTACAGGATCATGAAAGGCGGGGTTCGGAGGACTGTTTTCCCTTCTCGCAGTGCACGCCGGACGAAGGGATGGAGAAGAATTGCGTGGCGGCGCTAAGATCTGGAATGGTGCGAAACCATATGATACAGTGGCGGCTAGGGTAGAGCATGTCAGGTCGGTCGTGCGAGGAAGACCAAGTAGTATAATAGTAGGCCTTTGGCCCAAACCCCACGTCCAAGTCAATAATAGCCCCACTATTCAAAAGAATCAGAAACGGCTGAGTAATTAAGGCGTCCGTTAATTATTAATTAATGACATAATAAATTTTCCAAATCACATCACACTTAGAGCATGGTTAATAGTATAGCCAACATCCGGCTATATGAAGTTGACACATCATCTAGAACCAACCAAATACAGAGCCTGCTTACAATAGTTAGTCCCTTTAGTATAATACTATATCATTAATAATGGCCCCACCTTTTCTCCCACAAAGTATGTGTAGTCTGAAATGCCGGGCGTGCAGCGGGCGGTGCCCTCGGTTGGCGTGCCGCTTCAACGGTGGAAGCAGTGAGAGGTCGCGTCGCCCTGACTTGCCATCAATGTGGAGCGGCGGGCTCAGCTGGCGCCGGGCGGGAAGGTTTTGATTTTTGATTCAGTTACTGTGCTGCTACGGTCCAATATTCGCGTGTGGTTGTTTCTAGAATAAAAAAAGGAGGTACTCCTACTTATGTTACTCCCACTATGGCTAGCCTCGCGCTTGGCTCTTCGCCTCTTCCGGAAGTCGAACAATAATGGTGGTACTACAGTAGTACTTCTAGCAATCTGACAACAAATGAACTGCTGCACGTCCACCGCTTGTAAGCAAAAGTTTCCCTCGTGCTGAGAGCCACCACGCATGCGTTGGCGAGGGAGAAGGCGTAGTAAGCAAGCTTCTCGTCGTTCTACGAGTTGACGGGACACATTAAAGTTATTTGGTATGTACTCTCTCCAAAAAAGGGCTGACCATGTCATGGCTACCATCCCGTGCTCCGTCATTGAGTACGTGCACTATTCACGTGCCCTCGAGGGGGAAAATATTGCGTATAAGGAGTAGGTGCCATCGAAGTGCTCGACTCACTTACGCACTGCTTATCTGATTATCTCCATTTTCTTGCATGACACGTGCACCTTGATGCTAGATGTCTCGCGTGTTGGCAAAAGGATGAACAAAGCTCATGTAAAAAAAGAGTGGAAGAACATAGACTCCCGATGACCAAGAAGGAGCAAGGAACCTTGTGCGTTTTCCCCTGTTTTTTGCCGCCTGCCCGCCTATAAACAAATAAAAGAACATGAACTCTTCGCTAACCACTAGAGACGATACATTAGGATGCTAAGTTGAAGATATTTTATTAGTTTATATTGATAACCACGCGAGAAGCCATGCATGTATAGAAACCCGCGTGGAATGCAAGAAACCAACTCCGCCCACACACGTCCGTTCGGGAGCAGGACGCCGGCCAAGCTCCTCATTCCACCATTTTGTCCACTCTTTCGGCGGCATCTGACGAGCAGGAAGAGCAGTTCTCCGACATAAAAGCCCTCTGGGTGGCCCAACGAGCCCGGCAGCTCGCTTCTCCACCTACCTAGCCTAGCCCGTCGAAGGTAGTTGCCGCACTAAGCCAGCGCATGGTTCCGCAGCTGGCCTCTCCAATACAGCTCGAGGAAGAGTGCCGACTTGCTCCACGCCGGCTTGTCGGGGAGCACGGAGGCATGGGCATCGTCGCTGCCCTCGACGTCGCCGCTTCGTACAGCGCCTCCAGTGTGTGCGACTGCGCCATCCACCGTCGACGCGCGCGTAGCCGCGACATGCAGGCAGAGAAATAAGCTGTCATGGATGTCGACGAGGTGATACGACTACACGGATGTGGATGAGGTGACGGGCAGCACGTCCCCGCCAGCCGCCATCTTCGAGGAAAAGTATAACACGGGAGTCCGCCGCCGATTGTATCCCATGAAGGCCACCGCCGAGGCGACGCCGGCGAATACAACCGGTGTCTTGCTCGATTCTTCTTCTACCGGATGCTGGAGGAGGACAAAGAGATTGGGCGGCGACCATTTAGATTAGGTATTTTAATTCTACTAGGCTGGTTGTAATGGGAGTATTATAGGTAGTATCATGCATGCCAACTACTCCCTCCGTTCCTAAATATAGGAGTATTATAAGAGCATGGCTAATAGTATAACTAGCTGATGGCTACATGACACTGCCACGTCATCTATAGCCAACCTTGTAGCCTTCAAGTATAATACTCCCTCCGTCTAGGCGTCATCTTACGAAAACCAAATAATCTCAAAATACTTAGGCGCGGTGCATTAGCTTCTACCTCGTTTCTTGTTTCTTGACATATTGACCAAAGAGATGTGGGTGTGCATGCTTTTAATGACTTGAGACTAGCAAATACGACATGCAATGGTTAGTTCATTGCATGCAATGCTATTAATTAGCAAATAAACATTAAGTTCTCTCGTCTCTTCCGAAAGTCGAACAATGATGATGGTACTAAAGTCGATAGTGTACGTACTAGTAAGCAAATCTTCTCCTTGTTTGTGAGTAGACCGGACACATCAAAAGTAGTGCATTAGTCTCCAAAAAGGGTTGACCATGTCCATGGCTACCATCCCGTGCTCCATCATTCAGTGTGTGCTTCTCGTCGTTCTGCGAGTTGGCAGGACACATCAAATTTAACATGTATTCAGTACTCTCTCCAAAAAGGGCCAACCATGTCCATCAGTCCATGGCTACCATCCCGTGCTCGGTCATTGAGTACGTGCAGTATTCACGTGCCATCGAGGAGGAAAAATATTACGTAGTACTAGGTGCCATCATAGTGCACGACTCACTTACGCAGTGCTTATCTCCATTTTCTTGCATGACACGTGCACCTTGATGCTAGATGTCCCGCGTGTTGGCAAAAGGATGAACAAAGCTCATGTCAAGAAAAAAAGAGTGGAATAACATAGATTCCCGACGACCGAGAAGGAGCAAGGAACCTCGTGGTGGAGCGTCTGCACTCATAGTATTTTATATTATTTAGCGATATAAAATCAACCAATCGTCTCCATAGTAGACCGGAAGAGTACGAAACACAGCAGCCCAGTGTAGTTACATCATACTGTATGTGGCCAACCCACACTATCACCATATTTCTTGGCCTCCGTGCGACACCTAGCTCTAGTAATCCACCAGCCCGTATCGCTTCTCGCTCCTCTTCTCTCTCAAAGTGCAGCGGGCTGGCGCTTTTGCCGTCTATTGAGGTCGGTTAACTCATCACATTTAGCGACATGCCAAGAGCATTCTAAAAAAATTACTGTACTTTATTGTTATGCCAAGAAGAGGAAGCACTTTGACCGACGGACCAAACGAGACAGGCGTGTCGTGCCGTGAGTGGGTCCAGTTTCTCGTTTTGAACTTGTTTGGTGTAGTGGTAACACTTGGTTTTGACTATTGGTAAGATTTTATATACTCCCTCCGTCTAGTGAATAAGTCATCTTAGATTGTGCACCGTGACCAAGGAAGAGGGCAAAACGAGAGAAATGAATATCTATTTGCTAATTAATAGCATTGCATGCAATGAAGTAACCATTGCATGTCGTGTTTGGTAGTCTAAGTCATTGAAAACATGCACGCCCCACATCTCTTATTGGTGGATATGTCAAGAAACAAGAAACGTGGTGGGAGTTAATGCACCGCGCCTAAGTATTTTGGGATTATTTGGTTTTCGTAAGGTGACTTATACACCTAGACGGAGGGAGTAGGGCCTAATGTATTCTTCGAGGATGCCTTCGACTATTGATAAGATTTCATATAATTTGAAACTTATATCATTCGAAGATCCTTTCACGTTCTGTTTTCAAAAAGAAAAAAAGATCCTTTCACGTGCGAATTTGACTGTATGCTTTGAGCAACTTGCATGTCCTATACTGCTCCTGTTTGGATACTCTAACTTAGCTAGAGGTTAGACTAACTCATGACTAACCCTAAACTAACTGTAGCCAAAGAGGTGTTTCGGTGACAGGGTTAGATTGACAATAAATGCACTTGATGGAGAGAGAAAAGTGATTTTTCAGTGGGCCCAAGGAGGTACTTACTGTGGGAAAGGTGAAGTGATGGTTGCTTTGCCTAAGCAACTTATTACTCTGGGAATATGGGAGTACCAGCGGATTCAAGGGACAGAGAAATGATGGTTGCTTCGTCCGAGCAACTTACTGTGGCGAAGGTGGGGCTCTATGATTTGACTGCTCACTAGTCATTACTAATGCGGCGCAACGACCAGGGTGAATCTTTCCCTGCAGTTGTGCACTCAATATTGCTGCACGGCAGGTGGAGCCGGATGAAGGATGTCCCACATGTCGGTGAAACGAAGTTGAATTGTTTCTGGCATTGCTATCAATCCTTCAGGATTTGTTTATATGTACGCATAATTTTAATGAAATTGTACTGTGATGATATGAAGGTTTCAACTTTGGTTCCCGCGGGAAAAAAGGTTTCAACTTAGGATTCATGTGTCCTCTTGCCTCAAGATTATCTCGTTACAACATTCCATCAAATACAAATGAAACTACCATGGCTGCTAATGCATCTCAATGGTTCGCAGATCAGCGCCAATATTCACATCAAAACTGAAGACAAAGTTGTGAGAAGGTGTACAAATGAAGAAAAACATATAATTGATCGATGTTGTTCGTAGGCATGGGTCCATTTCCTGGGCACAATGTTTATTGCTTGGCAGCTAGTTTCACCCAGCGCTGTAGCCAAAAAAGGGGGTGTACAGAGGACACCAGAATCCGATCATTTTGTGCAGCTCCACTAAAATCGAGCTGACCATCCCTGTTTGCAAAGATATCCAGTCAGTGTGATTACAGTCATAGTGGAACTAGATGATGAAACATAACACACACAAATAGAAGCCGATCACCTCTGCAATCTCTCTTTAGGACTAACTACTTGTTGGAGAAGATTAGGCAGGAGTTGGATGAGGAGGATAGCAAAACCAATCTCCCTTTCTGCAGTCCCACAGAAATGTAAAAACGTTGCCCGTGTGACATTTTGGCGGAACTGCACAAAACACTCTTAAGAAAAAAAGTGATTTGTGCAGTTCACCAAAAGGTCGCAATAGCAACGAGGTGAAATGGCTAGCCCTGTTTGCAAAAAAGAGGTAGAAAGGAAACAATTACTGGTGAATAACACGAGTTGAAGACACATACGCCGACAAAAAAGAAGCATATTCCATGTAATAAGGGAAAGATAGCAGCATGGTGGTTTATCAAAAATGGTTTAAGGACGAGATTGCAAGATGGAAAGTACGCCGGCCGAGATACGTTTTAAGCAAACAACTAAAGAAGATCCACATGCAGCAACGTGGGAAGATGGCCAGTGGAGCAAGGCCGGAGGAAGCTGTACCTGAGGGTCGTCGGGATGTTAGTAGGAGGGAGCCAGCGGCCGGGATCTGCCCATACTGCGGCAGCGAGCAAGTGGCGAAGGCCCTACCGCGTCGGAGCTTGGTCAGAGAGAATGGCGGGTACCGCAGCTCGGGACGTGCTGCCTCAACGCCGTCGAACGGAGAAACGATGCACATCCTCCCTTTCCGCCGGCGGACGGGATGAGGTCGGATCACTGACCAACGGTGAGAGAGAGAGGCCACCGTCGCCTTGTGTGAGATGGTGTGACGAGAGACAAACCCCGGCAGGCAGGCTCCGTTGTATATAGTGGAGTGGATTTTTCCATTTCCCCACGGCAATTGTTTTATATTCTGTACTACGCGCCATTGAGGAGGAATATATAACTTTATTTAATACAAACATGTCAAGTCAAACTTTGTTCCGTCTAGGCATGGTACCCGACCCTCCTTCGAGTAAACAACCGCTACACGCGTCAAATTATCACGTGGGCTGCCTTTTCATACAGAAACGAACTCCACCGTGTACCCGCGCGGGTGTGGCCGGGAACGAGACGTGAGTACATGCGTCCTGCGTGCACCTCTTCTTTAGGTGCAGGTACATACGTGGGTGGGTGTGAGAGAGATGGTTTGTGTGAAACCGAGGCAATGTGTCGATGGAATCTCAAACAAAAAAATGTAACATATGCAATGTGTGTGAAACAGAGTCATGGATCGATATATCATATATAGAGGGAGAGATCCACGAGAAGAGAGTGGAGGGATCATCGGTGTGAGATATCGATAGAATCAAAAACAGGGATGAAGTGTGTGGCTGCGCGATCGATAAAGAGTGCCATCGAATTTGTGTTTGCCCACGTCAAAGATACATGGCAGCTGGCCTACTAGAATTTGAGAGGATAGAGGTGCAGTTTTTCTCTGTGGCATGGATACCTACCTACAACGTTCGACTATTGGTGGGGGGGGAGGGGGCAGAGACCTAACTATAGAGAGGTAGATCGACTAGTATATGTGTGGAGAAGGAGAGAGACCTAGCTATGTATAGAGGGAGATCGATCGGCATACATGGATATGTGTAGCAGAGGAATAAGATTGGGAGAAAGACAAAGGTAGAGTGTCGGAGGGTTGGTGGTGGAGTGGCGTCTCACAAATGGTGGGAGTGGCCTGCTAGACAAACGGAGGGTACGAGTGCAATATCAATAAGAGAGGGCGGGGATGTCTGTCTGTCTATGCACGTGCGTGTGAGAGACGGGTCAGAAGGTATGCAAGAATTATGAGGGGAGACGATATGGTTGTGGCAAGCATACGTAACTACGGAAGATCAATTGTCGTGTGTCCGAGAAAGGGAGAGACATAACTAGTGAGGTAAGTCTATCGGCGTGTGGGGAGAAGAATTATAGTCGACCTAGCTATATGTAGGCAGATCAGTACATATACATGCATGCATGTGTTAGAAGCAAGTCCGGAGAGACAGACAAGAGGAGAGGGGTGCGGCTAGGAGGTGGTGCGAGAGGCCCACTATGTCGAGGGGGGAGGAGTGTGCGACTATGAGATCGATGAAAAGAGGGGCGGGAGTGTGCACCTGCGTGGAACCGTATTGGACATAGGGGGCATGGACGGTGAGGCGAGAAGAGGGGAAGTATGTGTTTGTGGTAGGCACACTTGGCTAGAGGGGTATATCGACCGGTGTGTGCCGGAAAGAAGGCGTCGGGGGGCCTACACACACCGCGAGTGAACGACCTAAAGAGAAATAACAAACATGCGCGATGGAGGGGACGCTGAGGGAGGGTGAGAGGGGGGCGGGCGTGTGCATGCACGATAGAAAATTAGCGCTAGCTAGCTACAAAGAGAAGAGGATCGTGAAGGTGTTAAAGACGAACATAGATCGTAATTCATTATAAAAAAGTGGATACGAATACTTGAAGAAGATATCATAATGTAGAACATTGATTATAATTTGGGCTAATGTGTGGCTTTTGCAGCTCAGGGCTAAATACTTTTCATAATGTAGGGGGCGGGGCACTATACTTTGTGTGATAAACACAGTTTATGTTAGATTATGAATATCTAGTTAGTACATCAAATGTACTATTATTTGGAATCAACATCAAGTGTATTCAAAAAATTGAATTCGAGTTCATATAGTACACATAGTTCATATCTATCTCTATAGTAATCATGTGGTGTGTTGTTAAGGTAATACACGAATGATGGTTGAAGTTGGCAACAATCATGATTGTAGATTCTTATTGAAATAGAGAAACGAATTCAAATTCATTTCGAATTGCAGCGGTAGTATAGACATTTGGAATGCACTAAAATGTTCGCATGAGTAGGTTACATGCATTATACAGCCAACGAAAAAATTTAATTGGACATAACATGGATCCATACTCCCTCCTTCCATCTATAGAGGGCCTAATGCATTTTTGAAGACCGCCTTTAACTATTGACAAGATTAATAGTACATGACATGCACAATGTGAAAATTATATGATTGAAAGCTCCTTTCACACACGAATTTAACGGTGTGCTTTGTGTAAGTTGCATGTCATATATTATTGCTCTAATATTTGGTTGGTCAAATTTAGCATCGAAAAACGCATTAGGCCCTATATAGATGGAAGGAGGGAGTAGCTTTGAATAGGATTTGTATAGTAAAACGGGACAAGACTCTCTCTTTGTGTGGTGTGAATAATTTTTGTTTTTTCGCTTTTTCGTTGAGGGAAGTGCGAATTGATTTGGTACATACAAGAATATTACACGTTAGGCTTGTCCCTAAAATTCAACCCGCGCCTTGTTATATCCCGAAAATTCAGATATCGTGCTCCCAAAACTGGCGCCTTCACAACCCGCACCTTGCTATCCCGAAATTACAACGCGCGCGAAAACTCCCTCTAGCTGCCAAATCCCGACATGCAAAATCCTCCTTCTAACCCTAAGCCGAAAGGGCCGCTAGTTCAAATCGGTGGGGGTACTTTTGTAACACATGTTGGAAATATGCCCTAGAGGCAATAATAAAATGGTTATTATTATATTTCCTTGTTCATGATAATTGTCTATTGTTCATGCTATAATTGTGTTATCCGGAAATCGTAATACATGTGTGAATACATAGACCACAACATGTCCCTAGTGAGCCTCTAGTTGACTAGCTCGTTGATCAACAGATAGTCATGGTTTCCTGACTATGGACATTGGATGTCATTGATAACGGGATCACATCATTAGGAGAATGATGTGATGGACAAGACCCAATCCTAAGCATAGCACAAGATCGTGTAGTTCGTTTGCTAGAGCTTTTCCAAATGTCAAGTATCATTTCCTTAGACCATGAGATTGTGCAACTCCCGGATACCATAGGAGTGCTTTGGGTGTGCCAAATGTCACAACGTAACTAGGTGGCTATAAAGGTGCACTACGGGTATCTCCGAAAGTGTCTGTTGGGTTGGCACGAATCGAGACTGGGATTTGTCACTCCGTATGACAGAGAGGTATCTTTGGGCCCACTCGGTAATGCATCATCATAATGAGCTTAATGTGACCAAGTGTTTCGTCATGGGATCATGCATTACGGTACGAGTAAAGTGACTTGCCGGTAACGAGATTGAACAAGGTATTGGGATACCGACGATCGAATCTCGGGCAAGTAACGTACCGATTGACAAAGGGAATTGTATACGGGATTGATTGAATCCTCGACATCGTGGTTCATTCGATGAGATCATCGTGGAACATGTGGGAGCCAACATGGGTATCCAGATCCCGCTGTTGGTTATTGACCGGAGAGTCGTCTCGGTCATGTCTGCATGTCTCCCGAACCCGTAGGGTCTACACACTTAAGGTTCGGTGATGCTAGGGTTGTAGAGATATTAGTATGCGGAAATCCAAAAGTCGTTCTGATTCCCGGATGAGATCCCGGACGTCACGAGGAGTTCCGGAATGGTCCGGAGGTGAAGAATTGTATATAGGAAGTCCAGTTTCGGCCACCGGGAAAGTTTCGGGGGTCACCGGTATTGTACCAGGACCACCGGAAGGGTCCCGGGAGGTCCACCAGCTGGGGCCACCTATCCCAGAGGGCCCCATGGGCTGAAGTGGGTGGGGAACCAGCCCCTGGTGGGCTGGTGCGCCCCCCTTGGGCCTCCCCCTGCGACTAGGGTTGAAACCCTAGGGGTGGGGGGCGCCCCACTTGGCTTGGGGGGCAAGCCACCCCCTTGGCCGCCGCCCCCCCTTGGAGATTGGATCTCCTAGGGCCGGCGCCCCCCCAGGGGCCCTATATAAAGAGGGGGGAGGGAGGGCAGCCGCACCAAAGCTCCTGGCGCCTCCCTCTCCCTCCCGTGACACCTCTCCTTCTCGCTGAGCTTGGCGAAGCCCTGCCGAGATCCCCGTTGCTTCCACCACCACGCCATCGTGCTGCTGGATCTCCATCAACCTCTCCCTCCCCCTTGCTGGATCAAGAAGGAGGAGACATCTTCCCCAACCGTACGTGTGTTGAACGCGGAGGTGTCATCCGTTCGACGCTCGGTCATCGGTGATTTGGATCACGACGAGTATGACTCCATCAACCCCGTTCACTTGAACGCTTCCGCTCGCGATCTACAAGGGTATGTAGATGCACTCTTTTCCCTCTCATTGCTACAAGACTCCATAGATTGTTCTTGGTGATGCGTAGAAAATTTTAATTTCTGCAACGATCTCCAACAGTGGCATCATGAGCTAGGTCTATGCGTAGTTTCTATGCACGAGTACAACACAAACTTGTTGTGGGCGTAGATGTTGTCAATTTTCTTGCCACTACTAGTCTTATCTTGTTTCGGCGGCATCGTGGGATGAAGCGGCCCGGACCGACCTTACACGTACGCTTACGTGAGACAGGTTCCACCGACTGACATGCACTAGTTGCATAAGATGGCTAGCGGGTGTGTGTCTCTCCCACTTTAGTCGGATCGGATTTGATGAAAAGGGTCCTTATGAAGGGTAAATAGAAATTGGCATATCACGTTGTGGTTTTGGCGTAGGTAAGAAATGTTCTTGCTAAGAAACCTATAGCAGCCACGTAAAAACTTGCAACAACAATTAGAGGACGTCTAACTTGTTTTTGCAGCATATGCCGTGTGATGTGATATGGCCAAAAGGATGTGATGAATGATATATGTGATGTATGAGATTGATCATGTTCTTGTAATAGGAATCACGACTTGCATGTCGATGAGCATGACAATCGGCAGGAGCCATAGGAGTTGTCTTAATTTATTTATGACCTGCGTGTCAACATATACTGTCATGTAAATTACTTTACTTTATTGCTAAACCGTTAGCCATAGTAGTAGAAGTAATAAATGACGAGACAACTTCATGAAGACACGATGATGGAGATCATGATGATGGAGATCATGGTGTCATGCCGGTGATGACGATGATCATGGCGCCCCGAAGATGGAGATCAAAAGGAGCAAAATGATATTGGCCATATCATGTCACTATTTGATTGCATGTGATGTTTATCATGTTTTACATCTTATTTGCTTAGAACGACGGTAGCTTAAATAAGATGATCCCTCGCAATAATTTCAAGAAAGTGTTCCCCCTAACTGTGCACCGTTGCGAAGGTTCGTTGTTTCGAAGCACCACGTGATGATCGGGTGTGATAGATTCTAACGTTCGAATACAATGGGTGTAAGCTAGATTTACACACGCAATACACTTAGGTTGACTTGACGAGCCTAGCATGTACAGACATGGCCTCGGAACACGGAAGACCGAAAGGTCGAGCATGAGTCGTATATAAGATACGATCAACATGAAGATATTCACCGATGTTGACTAGTCCGTCTCACGTGATGATCGGACACGGCCTAGTTGACTCGGATCATGTTTCACTTAGATGACTAGAGGGATGTCTATCTGAGTGGGAGTTCATTGAATAATTTGATTAGATGAACTTAATTATCATAAACTTAGTCTAAAATCTTTACAATATGTCTTGTAGATCAAATGGCCCACGCTAATGTTGCCCTCAACTTCAACGCGTTCCTAGAGAAAACCAAGCTGAAAGATGATGGCAGCAACTATACGGACTGGGTCCGGAACCTGAGGATCATCCTCATACCTGCCAAGAAAGATTATGTCCTAGAAGCACCGCTAGGTGACGCACCCATCCCAGAGAACCAAGACGTTATGAACGCTTGGCAGCGGCGTGCTGATGATTACTCCCTCGTTCAGTGCGGCATGCTTTACAGCTTAGAACCGGGGCTCCAAAAGCGTTTTGAGCAACACGGAGCATATGAGATGTTCGAAGAGCTGAAAATGGTTTTCCAAGCTCATGCCCGGGTCGAGAGATATGAAGTCTCCGACAAGTTCTTCAGTTGTAAGATGGAGGAAAATAGTTCTGTCAGTGAGCACATACTCAAAATGTCTGGGTTACACAACCGCTTGACTCAGCTGGGAGTTAATCTCCCGGATGACGCGGTCATTGATAGAATCCTTCAGTCGCTTCCACCGACCTACAAGAGCTTTGTGATGAACTTCAATATGCAGGGGATGGAAAAGACCATTCCTGAGGTATATTCAATGCTGAAATCAGCGGAGGTGGAGATCAAAAAGGAACATCAAGTGTTGATGGTGAATAAAACCACTAAGTTCAAGAAAGGCAAGGGTAAGAAGAACTTCAAGAAGGACGGCAAGGGAGTTGCCGCGCCCGGTAAGCCAGTTGCCGGGAAGAAGCCAAAGAATGGACCCAAGCCTGAGACTGAGTGCTTTTATTGCAAGGGAAGTGGTCACTGGAAGCGGAACTGCCCCAAGTACTTGGCGGACAAGAAGGCCGGCAATACCTTACCAGCACTCGTAGTAGCTCCTGGGTATTTGATACCGGTGCGGTTGCTCATATTTGTAACTCAAAGCAGGAGCTGCGGAATAAACGGAGACTGGCAAAGGACGAGGTGACGATGCGCGTCGGGAATGGTTCCAAGGTCGATGTGATCGCCGTCGGCATGCTACCTCTACATTTACCTACGGGATTAGTTTTAAACCTCAATAATTGTTATTTAGTGCCAGCTTTGAGCATGAACATTGTATCAGGATCTCGTTTAATTCGAGATGGCTACTCATTTAAATCCGAGAATAATGGTTGTTCTATTTATATGAGAGATATGTTTTATGGTCATGCCCCGCTGGTTAATGGTTTATTCTTAATGAATCTCGAACGTAGTGTTACACATATTCATAGTGTGAGTACCAAAAGATGTAAGGTTGATAATGATAGTCCCACATACTTGTGGCACTGCCGTCTTGGTCACATTGGTTTCAAGCGCATGAAGAAGCTCCATGCTGATGGACTTTTAGAGTCTCTGGATTACGAATCATTTGACACATGCGAGCCATGCCTCATGGGTAAGATGACCAAGACTCCGTTCTCCGGAACAATGGAGCGAGCAACCAACTTATTGGAAATCATACATACTGATGTGTGTGGTCCAATGAGTGTTGAGGCTCGCGGTGGCTATCGTTATGTTCTCACTCTCACTGATGACTTGAGTAGATATGGGTATGTCTACCTAATGAAACACAAGTCTGAGACCTTTGAAAAGTTCAAGGAATTTCAGAGTGAGGTTGAGAATCAACGTGACAGGAAAATAAAATTCTTACGATCAGATCGTGGAGGGGAATATTTGAGTCACGAATTTGGCACACACTTAAGGAAATGTGGAATAGTTTCACAACTCACGCCGCCTGGAACACCTCATCGAAATGGTGTGTCCGAACGTCGTAATCGCACTCTATTGGATATGGTGTGATCTATGATGTCTCTTACCGATCTACCGCTCTCATTTTGCGGCTATGCTTTAGAGACTGCCGCATTCACTTTAAATAGGGCTCCGTCGAAATCCGTTGAGACGACACCGTATGAATTATGGTTTGGGAAGAAACCTAAGCTGTCGTTTCTAAAAGTTTGGGGATGCGATGCTTATGTCAAGAAACTTCAACCTGAAAAGCTCGAACCCAAGTCGGAAAAATGCGTCTTCATAGGATACCCTAAGGAAACCATTGGGTATACCTTCTACCTCATATCTGAAGGAAAGATCTTTGTTGCCAAGAACGGGTCCTTTCTGGAGAAAGAGTTCCTCTCGAAAGAAGTAAGTGGGAGGAAAGTGGAACTTGATGAAGTACTACCTCTTGAACCGGAAAGTTGCACAGCTCAGGAAGATGTTCCTGTGGTGCCTGCTGACTAGAGAGGAAGCTAATGATGATGATCAAGGTACTTCAGATCAAGTTACTACTGAACTTCGTAGGTCCACGAGGACACGTTCCACACCAGAGTGGTATGGCAACCCTGTCCTGGAAATCATGTTGTTAGACAACGGTGAACCTTCAAACTATGAAGAAGCAATGGCGGGCCCAGATTCCGACAAATGGCTAGAAGCCATGAAATCCGAGATAGGATCCATGCATGAAAACGAAGTATGGACTTTGACTGACTTGCCTGATGATCGGCGAGCCATAGAAAATAAATGGATCTTTAAGAAGAAGACAGACGCGGATGGTAATGTGACCATCTATAATGCTCGACTTGTCGCTAAGGGTTATCGACAAGTTCAAGGAGTTGACTACGATGAGACTTTCTCACCCGTAGCGAAGCTGAAGTCCGTCCGAATCATGTTAGCAATTGCCGCATTCTATGATTATGAGATATGGCAAATGGACGTCAAAACGGCATTCCTTAACGGCTTTCTTAAGGAAGAATTGTATATGATGCAGCCAGAAGGTTTTGTCGATCCTAAGAATGCTAACAAGGTATGAAAGCTCCAGCGCTCCATCTATGGGCTGGTGCAAGCATCTCGGAGTTGGAACATTCGATTTGATGAGATGATCAAAG
Organism: Triticum aestivum; assembly: GCF_018294505.1. NCBI lineage: Eukaryota > Viridiplantae > Streptophyta > Magnoliopsida > Poales > Poaceae > Triticum > Triticum aestivum. The sequence continues at coordinate 172,129,899 of NC_057814.1, forward strand.
CGTTTGGGTTTACACAGACTTATGGAGAAGCCTGTGTTTACAAGAAAGTGAGTGGGAGCTCTGTAGCATTTCTCATATTATATGTGGATGACATACTGTTGATGGGAAATGATATAGAATTCTTGGGAAGCATAAAGGCCTACTTGAACAAGTGTTTTTCAATGAAGGACCTTGGAGAAGCTGCTTATATATTAGGCATCAAGATCTATAGAGATAGATCAAGACGCCTCATTGGTCTTTCACAAAGTACGTACCTTGACAAGATATTGAAGAAGTTCAATATGGATCAGTCCAAGAAGGGGTTCTTGCCTATATTGCAAGGTGTGCAATTGAGCACGGCTCACTGCCCGACCACGGCAGAAGATAGAGAAAAAATGAGTGTCGTCCCCTATGCCTCGGCCATAGGATCTATTATATATGCCATGTTGTGTACCAGACCTGATGTAAACCTTGCTGTAAGTTTGGTAGGAAGGTACCAAAGTAATCCCGGCATGGAACACTGGACAGCGGTCAAGAATATCCTGAAGTACCTGAAGAGGACTAAGGATATGTTTCTCGTTTATGGAGGTGACGAAGAGCTCGTCGTAAAGGGTTACGTTGATGCTAGCTTCGACACAGATCTGGTGACTCTAAGTCACAAACCGGATACGTGTATATTTTGAATGGTGGGGCAGTAAGCTGGTGCAGTTGCAAGCAAAACGTTGTGGCAGGATCTACATGTGAAGCGGAATACATGGTGGCCTCAGAGGCAGCACAAGAAGCAATCTCGGTGAAGGAGTTCATTACCGACCTAGGAGTTATTCCCAATGCGTCGGGCCCGATGTCTCTCTTCTGTGACAACACTGGAGCTATTGCCCTTGCCAAGGAGCCCAGGTTTCACAGGAAGACCAGGCATATCAAGCGTCGCTTCAACTCCATTCGTGAAAATGTTCAAAATGGAGACATAGATATTTGTAAAGTACATACGGACCTGAACGTAGCAGATCCGTTGACTAAACCTCTCCCTAGAGCAAAACATGATCAACACCAGAACTCTATGGGTGTTCGATTCATCACAATGTAACTAGATTATTGACTCTAGTGCAAGTGGGAGACTGTTGGAAATATGCCCTAGAGGCAATAATAAAATGGTTATTATTATATTTCCTTGTTCATGATAATTGTCTATTGTTCATGCTATAATTGTGTTATCCGAAAATCGTAATACATGTGTGAATACATAGACCACAACATGTCCCTAGTGAGCCTCTAGTTGACTAGCTCGTTGATCAACAGATAGTCATGGTTTCCTGACTATGGACATTGGATGTCATTGATAACGGGATCACATCATTAGGAGAATGATGTGATGGACAAGACCCAATCCTAAGCATAGCACAAGATCGTGTAGTTCGTTTGCTAGAGCTTTTCCAAATGTCAAGTATCATTTCCTTAGACCATGAGATTGTGCAACTCCCGGATACCATAGGAGTGCTTTGGGTGTGCCAAACGTCACAACGTAACTGGGTGGCTATAAAGGTGCACTACGGGTATCTCCGAAAGTGTCTGTTGGGTTGGCACGAATCGAGACTGGGATTTGTCACTCCGTATGACGGAGAGGTATCTCTGGGCCCACTCGGTAATGCATCATCATAATGAGCTCAATGTGACCAAGTGTTTCGTCATGGGATCATGCATTACGGTACGAGTAAAGTGACTTGCCGGTAACGAGATTGAACAAGGTATTGGGATACCGACGATCGAATCTCGGGCAAGTAACGTACCGATTGACAAAGGGAATTGTATACGGGATTGATTGAATACTCGACATCGTGGTTCATCCGATGAGATCATCGTGGAACATGTGGGAGCCAACATGGGTATCCAGATCCCGCTGTTGGTTATTGACCGGAGAGTCGTCTCGGTCATGTCTGCATGTCTCTCGAACCCGTAGGGTCTACACACTTAAGGTTCGGTGACGCTAGGGTTGTAGAGATATTAGTATGCGGAAATCCCAAAGTCGTTCGGAGTCCCGGATGAGATCCTGGACGTCACGAGGAGTTCCGGAATGGTCCGGAGGTGAAGAATTGTATATAGGAAGTCCAGTTTCGGCCACCGGGAAAGTTTCGGGGGTCACCGGTAATTTACCAGGACCACCGCAAGGGTCCCGGGGGGTCCACCAGGTGGGCCCACCTATCCCGGAGGGCCCCATGGGCTGAAGTGGGTGGGGAACCAACCCCTGGTGGGCTGGTGCGCCCCCTTGGGCCTCCCCCTGCGCCTAGGGTTGGAAACCCTAGGGGTGGGGGGCGCCCCACTTGGCTTGGGGGGCAAGCCACCCCCTTGGCCGCCGCCCCCCCTTGGAGATTGGATCTCCTAGGGCCGGCGCCCCCCCACGGGCCCTATATAAAGAGGGGGGAGGGAGGGCAGCCGCACCAAAGCTCCTGGCGCCTCCCTCTCCCTCCCGTGACACCTCTCCTTCTCGCTGAGCTTGGCGAAGCCCTGCCGAGATCCCCGTTGCTTCCACCACCACGCCGTCGTGCTGCTGGATCTCCATCAACCTCTCCCTCCCCCTTGCTGGATCAAGAAGGAGCAGACGTCTTCCCCAACCGTACGTGTGTTGAACGCGGAGGTGTCATCCGTTTCGCGCTCGGTCATCGGTGATTTGGATCACGACGAGTACGACTCCATCAACCCCGTTCACTTGAACGCTTCCGCTCGCGATCTACAAGGGTATGTAGATGCACTCTTTTCCCTCTCGTTGCTAGAAGACTCCATAGATTGTTCTTGGTGATGCGTAGAAAATTTTAATTTCTGCAACGATCTCCAACAACACACCCTACATTTTGGACAAGCGCGTCCCTAAGTCATGGTTCCCCTCCCATCGCCTCCTTTTTGCCATTCTAAATCTGGCCGCCATAACCTCTCCGCTCCAGCCACGAAACCCCACCCTCCTCTGTCCGCCACCTCACTGCTGCCCAACCGGAGCCTCTTCCCCGATGACATCATCCACCGCAACAGCTCGATGTCCCTCATCCGCCTCCCCGGATGAGGATCCGTCATCCATCCCATCGTCCCGCCGGTTCAGTCGCCCCGTCCTCCACCTCCAAGGAGCTGCTCCGACGATCGCCTCGTCTGTCACGTCTGCTCCATCCCCACAACACCGCCTTAACCTGCTCCACTGGAACCGCAGCATCCTCACCGACTCCTCGGACGAAGCCGAGGCCTACTCGGCACCACCAAAGAGGCTGTACACTCATCGCATCGCACCTTCTCCTTAACTCGTCCTCCCGGCGCCGACGGTGCTCCATCCCGCACCCCCATGGAGCGGCTAGCTCGAAGCCGGCGCCGCGGGTGACATCTCCACGGTGGCTCTCCCCAGTGCGAGGCCCCTTCGGCGGCAGCGGCCATACCAGCCGGATCTGCTTCTGCTACTCCGACTGTCGCTCGCGCTGCTGCTGCTGCTTCGGCTCTCGCTCGCTCGCCTAGCTGCTGATGCTCTGGCTCTCGCTCGCACTGCTGCTGCTGCCCGGGGTCTCACTCGCTCGCGCTGTTGCTGCTGCTCCGGCTCTCGCTCGCTCGCGCTGCTGCTCTCCCCTCGCTCGTGCTGCTACTCTGCTCTGATTTAGCTACACTTCAGTCGACTGAATCGACTTTTGGTCATTCGAATTTCAGGGGGTGGTGGGTCTCGCCGGAGTTAAGGAAGAACCACCCGCAGCAGGGAGGGGGCTTGCCGGAGGTACCCCACTATCTATATTAGGGTTCTGGGTGGGGTGCTGCTCGCCGGCGGTGGGGGGCGCGGTGGTGGGGCGGTGGGGTGGGGATCACCGGAGAAAAAGCTTGGCGCGGGGGGGGGGGGCTAGAGGGCTGGCCGGGGCGGCGGCGGACCGATGGTGGGGAGTTGTTTCGGGGCAGCGAGGTGGTGCGGGGTTCAGCCGGTGGTGGCTGGCGGCGGCGGACCGGCGGTGGGGAGTTATTTCGGGGCGGCGAGGCGGCGGTGGGGAGTTGTTTCGGGGCGGCGAGGCGGCGCGGGGTTCGGCCGGTGGCGGCTGGCGGCTCAGGGGGTGCAGGTTGAAGATGAACTGCAGGCCCTCCCTAAACTATCCCATGTGAAGTGCCTCTCTGCTACCATTGCATTCAGTTTCGACAGTAACATTCAGATTCCACAGTAAATTTCAGTTTCGACAGTTAAGTTCAGATTCAACAGTTTTTACCTCATCTGTTGTAGTCAGGTGGTTTTTGGTGATGTAAATTTTACATCTATCACTTTTTGGTAATGCATTTTACATCATCTATTGGAGATGCTATTAGAATCCCACTTGACATTAACGATGTCTGTCTTGTGCTGCTTCAGCCTTGACGTCTTACGGCTCACCGGAGCTGCTCCAAGGACGGAACGATCCATCACAACACAGCAGTGCCCTGGATGCCGTCTACAGACTCCTCACATCTTCCTCCACTCCTCCGACAGCCACCTCTGCCTCAACTTCTTCAGCGACCAACCCAATGATGCTAAGGTAGACACGGCTACGGCAAAGAGGTTGTACACTTGTCGCATCACTTATTACTCTACATTCATGTCGATCCATTAGGGCTATTGTGGTTCAATGGAAAAACATAGCAATAGGAAATTTTCCTATGGCACTCTACTATTCAATTATTCATGCATTTTGTTGAAAGGAATGGAGCAAAACATCCACCTGGACCTACTTTTCAAAATCCTATGCATGAAAACAAGACCAAGTGCATTAGTGGCGGAATAACATTCTAACTGTACACGTTTTCATATGGTTTCACTTTATTTTGGCCATGTTTATTTGCATTCCTCTGCTCCTCCTTTTCCTGTGAACCAAACACCCAAGTTGACAGAAATCCTGTGTTCACAAATGCTCTGTTTCCCATGTGCATTCCTATCCTATTCCGTTGTTTTTCCTCCTATCCCTGCGTTTTTAAAATCATGCAAGCCAAATGAGCCCTTACAGAATTACTTCAGTTACAGGTAGGTGTCGAAGAAAACTTTGTGTGGTTTGTCCTGCTCCTGCCGCGATGTCGTCCACCTCACCTGACCTGCTCCATCGACAGAAGCATCCACCAAACCAGACATCACGACTCCTGACTGGCTTTCGCTGCCTCAGATCTCCTTCCCTGCTGCCGGCACCCACCGCAACGTCATCACCATCATCGACTCAGGAGATGAACCTGAGGAGTACACGGGTCCACAAGAGAGGTCGCACTCTTTTGTTTCTGCTTATGTTATGCATTTCTTAATATTACCTGCTACTTTATTGTCCTGTTCACCTCTTAGACTCCAAGTCAGGTCTAAATTGATGTTCAAACTTGAGTTCTAAATTAGTTGTGGGGCACATATCGAGGCAGCAATGAATAGTATCTCTGTCTAATATCTGGTCCACCTAGGGTATGCCTATGTTGTTCATCTTTGGTGGGAAACAAATAGTAAAGCAATCATCATCTATTTTTTTTATTAAATTAAAGCTATCATCGGCCTGCTATCATTATTTTTGGATCCATCCACTGGTTGTTACCATTACTCTAGATTTCTGCATGCTCTCCTTGCATAATCTCACTATATTTTTTGTATGCATGTCAGATATTGTACACAGTTATGCTGAACATGTAGAGAAAAATAGAAGAGTTTTGGGCGGCAATACAATGTCATGCAGACATCGCTCCATGGTAGGTTCAATGGCAAACCCTCCCCCCCCCCCCTCTCCAGATTGTAATCCAGAGGAAGATATCTGTTCTGAGGCGGATTCAGACGTAGCTGACCACTCCTATTTACCCCCCAAGGTGTTTGCTCTAACTTGGCATGACGATGTTAGTCATATCATGCATATGCTGCCTTGCAATGCCTACTTTTGGCATCATATATGCATCTGCTTAGTTTAGACATGTTCTATAATGCCACCTATTTAGTTTCAATATCATATATGGGAATTATGCAATGCCATCCTATTTAACCAGGCATTATATATTTGAATGATATCTAGTACATCCTTTTCTTCATTAAATTTCCATTTGTCGACAATGTTTGTACATTAAACTACTCTTCCTGTGAATCAGCCATTTGAGTGGGTGATGGAAAAATTTGGAGTGAAAACAAGGCCTTCAGAGCAGACAGTGCTACCTGTCGAAGCAGATCTCTTGATGGGTCCCGATAGCTCCTCAGAGATGGATTCAGAGACAGATGACCAGTCCTATTCCCCCACCGAGGTGTATGCTCTAACTTGGCACAGTTCTACTGCTCATATCATGCATATAGTGTCTTGCATTGCATAGTTTAGACATCATATACACAATATTCAACACCATGTTCTTAGTTCAGACATTATATATGCGAATGACCTCCGCTTAGCATATAAATCACATATGTGAATTAAATCATGCAATCCTGGTTACTTAGATAACATGTATGTGAATTATGTCATGCGATCATGTTTAGTTAGTCATCATATCTTTGAATTATGTTATGCTATGCTATCCAGTTTAGACAGACATCATATATGTGAAATTATGTCATGCTATCTGTTTTAGTTAAACAATATACATGTCAATTATTTAATGCCCTATTTTTTCCACACTATCTATTGCATCTGTCTCTCATACAATGTATGTATATTCAATTATGTTTCCTGTTTATCAGCCATTTGAATTGGAGCGGGTGATGGCAGTATCAACGGAGTAAAAACACGGTCTTCAAATAAAACAGTGCTACCTCTTTGTGGAGATAGCACCCTAGTTGTACATGCACGAGAACCAGCCCTACCACACATAACCCAGACTCTCCCAGATTTTACCCCTACTGCGATGGACAGAGAACCAGCTTCACCCAATCTAACCCCAACCCCAGCAGATAGTAACCCAGTTCCTGTTGACACAGCACCATCTCCACCACAGAGCTCCCAAACAAGAGCAGTTAGTAAGGCAGCTCCAGTGCCCAAAGCGCCATTACTACCACGGCGAACCCCAACTCCACCAGTTAGTACACCTATTCCTGTGGAGGAAGCACAACCAGCCATTCATAGTTTAGCATCTATCGCATTTGATGTTGTTAAATCGTATGTGCGTATCTTCCCATCATGGAAGTATTATACTGAAGATGAAGGAAAATGCCAGTTGCAGGTGTTTGTCCAGGAGTTATGTGTAAGTAATGTTATTCATGGAAATTACTTTGCTTTGTCCCATACATTCTACCTCCATGATGGTTATAATACAGCAAATTTTCCCATTTTTCTCTATAGATAAGGACCGATTTGGAAACTCAGGATGAGGTAACCTGTGCTAATACCTCTGCCATCTTCAAGAATGCTTGGTGGCAGTATCAAAATTACCTAAAGAAAAGATACTTCACTGGCAAAGAAACTAATCAAATTCCCTTACGTTCTCCTGAGACACATTTACTGGACGATGACTGGGAACGCCTTGTTCTTTACTAGTCCCGAACCAAGAATGTGGTAAGGTCTATGAGCTCATTTTATTTTAAGTACTATATGCTTGCGTCTTACTGTACTCTGTTCATGTAGAACAAGTGCTTGAACCTGAAAAACAATTGTTCTCATTTAAGATTCCATTGCTATCGTGCATACTACTTTGCTCTTGTATCACTATATTTACTCATACAAACTTATTTTTAAATTAAACTATCCAATGGAAACTCCAATGGCACAACAGGTATGTTTACGCATGTTTCTTTAATAGGTTTGCTCTTATAAATAGCTCTATTGATTTCAATTTCAATTGTGTATACAGTTGACTTCTCATATCATGCACATTACTAGCATCATAACAGGGCCAATAGTGTTGTTGTACATGTAGACCCGTGGTACCCATCTGAAATCTTGTTGTGCCGTTTAGTTTCCCACGCTTTGTATTCTTTCAGTGCTGCTTTCTCTTGAACTGATATGGTTTGAACCGTGTCTCTATTTTGATTTGGCAAGACAATGCAGTGACCGTAGGACATAGATATATGTTTGTTTGATGTTTTTATAATGTACTACTTGGCAATAGAAGACTTGGTAGTTTAATCTTGTCCACCTTACTAATGAACTGGTTCACCGAAATGAGTTTCATATACTAGTACATGCTAAACCTGTTATGTGTCTGCTTGTTTCTTCTTTTAGAATGCTGACAGAATATTGGGGAAGAGTGCCTTATTAAGCAATGATAAAGGAAGTAATGCAGATAAGGTTCAGGATCGTGAGACATCCTTGTTGGTCTCCAACAAAGCTGATAAAACAGCTAAGGAAAACTATCTTGAAGACAGTGAGGCAACGCCAAAGTCCTGTCTTGGTTTACTGTTCGAGTTACTGGCCACTACCGCTTGCACAAGCTATTCAAACTCACTGTCTGAATCAGTTCAGTTTCTTGAGTCTCAACTACAAGCTGAAAGACATCGATCAGCTGTGCTGTGACAAGAAGCGGAAGGACTGCGGAAGTCCCTGGAGCATTCAGATGCATACTTTCTGGTGCAACAGCAAGCGTTGGAGGATTTTAGCGCCAAACAGGACAAAGCTAATAAGCTTGCTAAGCTTATTGCCGGCATGGTGGATACCCAGGATAAAGTTTCTTGAGCTCTTCTGAAGTTGTTTCAGTTATGGACTTGTTTTACTGCTGCGTTTATTTGCACTGGTGGCCAATTTTGACGGCTAGTGTATGTAATATGTTGCTTTGTTCCCTATATTTGCACTGGTGGCGAACTTTGATGCCCAGTGGATGTAATATGTGTAATAGCTGTAATAGGCTAGCGTTAGTTGCTTGCTTATTTATTTCCTTATTGTCTTGTTTAGTTGTTTGCTTGTAGTCACTGCAGTTCTTTTTCCGTGTTTTTTTAGTGGCAACAATAACCTAGTTTGGGTAACTAGGCCACAATAATCATGGCAACACACGGACTATTGTAACCATGGGCCTCCTGCGGGCCGTAGGATCCCTGGGCCTTCTACGGGCCATAGGATCCATGGGCCTTTTACGGGCCGTAGGAATCATGGACTTTCTATGGGCCGTAGGATCCATGGGCCTTCTACGGGCCGTAGGATCCATTGGTCTTCTACGGGTCGTAGGATCCATGTGCCTTCTACGGGGCGTATAATCATTTCACCAAACATGGTTCGTACTATTCGTGGACCATAACGGGCCGTTAATAGGCCATATTTGATAACGCTATGAAAACAGCCCAACGGGTTAACGAGCCGAATGTAACCACGGGCTGTATTTGGCCCACAAACAGAACAGGCCAGTAACGGACCGTATCTAACCAAATTCTAGAAATGAGCCCAAGAATAAATGGGCCCTTAGAAGGCCGAAAGTTAACACGGGCTGGAAACGGCCGACGGAATAATGGGTCGTTAATGGGTATAAAAGCGATACACTGTTCATTATGGGCCAGTTTCATCTTGGGCCTTTAGTGGGCCGAGAGTTATAAAGGGCCTCATATGGGCCGAAAGACATCATGGGCCATACATGGGCCGGAAGTTACAACTGGCTGGAATCATATTGGACGGCCCAGATGAAGCTACTGGGCTTAATTCCTATAGGTCGTAACAGGCCGGTAGTAAGCGGGCCGTAAATGGGCTATATACGAACAGGCCGTTAACAGGCTTTCCGTGGGCCGGCCCGTTACCTTTTGACCAAGTCAAACGGGCTAGCCTTTTCACCGGAATGGGCCTCTATTGGGCCGTGCCACGTGTCGATGTATCATAGGCGCCTCCTGTCCGATGAGTGGATGACATCTGTCCGAACGTTGAGCCGACACATGTTTCCTCGGGCCAATGAGAATTTTACACGTGGAAAATTCCCATTGGTCTGGGCTATTAACGGGTTATCGGATCCAAAATCGGACCCGATAGCTTAACGGCGTCCCGTTACGGTGTATGCCACGTGTCGGTCACCCTTGACGAAAGCACTTCTATGACACGCGATTTATCGTCATGGAAGTGGACACTTCCGTGATGATAATTTTGGTAATGTCATGGAACACTTCTATGACAGAACAGGTATGACTATCTTGATTCTGTCATAAATTTGTCATGGATGTACATGCATGACAGAAAACATGACCTACTATGACAAACACGTATCATCACGGAAGTGTCTTTTTTTGTAGTGTTCCTTCTTATTTTTTCAGGGCAAAAGACACCTTATACCAGAAGATGGGCATCGGGGGGCTGCTAGGTGGCCCATGAGGCAGGGGGGCACGCCCAGGGGGTAGGGCGCGCCCTCCACCCTCGTGGACGGTGGGTGGCCCCCTCTGGTGCTTTCTTCACCCAATATTTTTAATATATTCCAAAACTGACTTCGTGGAGTTTCAGGACTTTTGGAGTTGTGCAAAATAGGTCTCTGATATTTGCTCCTTTTCCATCCCAGAATTCCAGCTGCCGGCATTCTCCCTCTTCATGTAAACCTTGTAAAATAAGAGAGAAAAGGCATAAGTATTGTGACATAATGTGTAATAACCGCCCATAATGCAATAAATATCGATATAAAAGCAAGATGCAAAATGGACGTATCAATGTTAATCATAGAATTGTATCTCCATACCACATACGGTCTAGTGGTCAAGTAGAACTGAGTAATAGAGAGATTAAATTAATTCTGCAAAAGATGGTTAATAGATCTAGAAAGAATTGGTCCAAGAAACTTGATGATGCATTATGGGCCTATAGAACTGCATATAAAAATCCTATGGGTATGTCTCCGTATAAAATGGTTTATGGAAAAGCATGTCACTTACCTCCCGAACTAGAACATAAGGCATATTGGGCCATTAAAGAGCTCAATTATGATTTCAAACTTGCCGTTGAGAAGAGACTATTTGACATTAGCTCACTTGATGAGTGCAGAATCCAGGCCTATGAGAATGCCAAACTGTTTAAAGAAAAAGTTAAAAGATGGCATGACAAAAGGATACAAAAGCGTGAGTTTAATGTAGGTGATTATGTTTTGTTATACAACTCTCGTTTAACATTTTTTGTAGGAAAACTAAATGGAAAGGTCCTTACGTTCTCGAGGAGGTCTATCGTTCCGGTGCCATAAAAATCAACAACTTTGAAGGCACAAATCCGAAGGTGGTGAACGGTCAAAGAATCAAACATTATATCTCAGGTAATCCCATAAATGTTGAAACCAATGTTATTGACACCGTAACCCCGGAGGAGTACATAAGGGACACTTTCTAGAACGTTTCAGACTCCGAAAAGGAATAGGTATGTGGTACGGTAAGTAAACCGACTCCAAAACAGTTCTAATAGCAATTTTTCTCCGTTTTGGAATATTTAAGAAAATAGGAAAATAATAAGTAGCCCGAAAGGGACACGAGGCATCCATGAGGGTGGAGGGCGCGCCCTACCCCCTGGGCGCGCCCCTGCCTCGTGGGCACCTCATGTGCCCTCTGGACTCCGTTTTCTTGCACAATACTTCTTTTGGTCAGTAAAAATTCATTACATAATCTCCCGAAGGTTTTGACCACGGTACCACGACACAATCCTCTACTTTTGTTTCGAGCTGTTTTTCTGACAGATCTAGATCACCATGACGTCTTCAAGCGCCCGCAAGGACAAGTTTTTCGAGAAGGTCATCAACCCCTACCTCGCGGAGGTGCTGCAACACCCTCAAACCATTGAGATGCGTGAGGGGGTGCTGCACATCCGCGATGTTGAGGGACCAAGGAGGACCGGAGCATGGAGACAAAACTCGAAGCAATGGAGCAACAAGTTTTCAAGTGCCAGGGGATGGTGGAACATGGACTCAACGCCAACCACATGATGATTGCGGAGTTCACCAACAACCACAAGTTGGATGCCAAGAACATTGGGGAGACCATCTTCAAGCTTCATGAGAAAATCGAGCACCTCTAAGCCCAGATCTACGACCTGCAAAACCAAAACTGTGAGTATGAATATAGATTCAAGAGGATGAGTTTGGCTGCAGATTTGAGGATCCCGGAGACTCGATCATCCTTCTGTGAGCCTATGCCTTGGAAGATGGACGACAAGCCTACATCATCAATGACTCCATCATCACCACCTCCGAAGAAAGAGACATAAACACATGGGTATGGGCACTCCCCTTGGCCACTACAAAGCTTGGGGGAGGTGCCCCGGTATCGTATCACCATCACACTTCTATCTTTACCGTTTTTCTTAGTTTGATCCTTTTGGTTATATCTTGATCTAGTAGAATAAAGTTTAATATGATCTAGCTTTGAGTTTTTGTGTTGATCCTTATCTATGTAATCGAGTCCGTGAGCTATATATAATAAAGATTAGTCTTGAGTCGAGGGCTTGGTTATCTTGCTATGATCTTGAGGGAATAAAAGAAAAAGAAAGAATAAAAAGAAATAAAGAGATCATATGGATCTTATGGAGAGTAATGACTTCACATATAAAGAGTATGATGAATAAAAGTTGTTGAGAGTTGACAAACATAGTTTTGATCATCGCCGCAATTAATAGGAAGTAATAAAGAAAGAGAGGTTTTCACATATAAATATACTATCTTGGACATTTTTTATGATTGTGAGCACTCATTAAAATATGACATGCTAAAAAGTTGATGTTGGACAAGGAAGAGAACGTAATGGGTTATGTTTTCTTATATCCGAAATAAATTATATTGTCATGGGTCATCCAACATGTTGAGCTTGCCTTTCCCCCTCATGCTAGCCAAATTCTTTGCACCAAGTAGAGATACTACTTGTGCTTCCAAATATCCTTAAACCCAGTTTTGCCATGAGAGTCCACCATATCTACCTATGGATTGAGTAAGATCCTTCAAGTAAGTTGTCATTGTTGCAAGCAATAAAAATTGCTCTCTAAATATGTATGATCTATTAGTGTGGAGAAAATAGCTTTATACGAGCTTGTGATATGGAAGAAATAAAAGCGACGGACTGCATAATAAAGGTCCCTATCACAAGTGGAAATATAAAGTGACGTTCTTTTGCATTAAGATTTTGTGCATCCAACCATAAAAGCACATGACAACCTCTGTTTCCCTCTGCGAAGGGCCTATCTTTTATTTTTGTCTTATACCTTATACAAGAGTCATGGTGATCTTCACCTTTCCTTTTTACACTTTATCCTTTGGCAAGCACTATGTGTTGGAAAGATCCTGATATATATATCCAATTGGATGTGGGTTTTCATAAAGCATTATTGTTGATGTTACCCTTGAGGTAAAAGGTTGGGAGGCAAAACTATAAGCCCCTATCTTTCTCTTTGTGCGATTAAAACTTCATACCCATAAGTATTGCGTGAGTGTTAGCAATTGTGAAAGACTAAATGAAAGTTGAGTATGTAGACTTGCTGAAAAGCTCTTATATTGACTCTTTCCGATGTTATGATAAGTTGCAATTGCTTCAATGACTGAGATTATAGTTTGCTAGTTCTTCAATGAAGTTTCTAATTCATACTTTACATTGTGAATAGATTGTTACTTCAGCATAACAAATCATATGACAATATATATATGTTGCTATTCTAAGCATGATCATGATGCCCTCATGTCCGTATTTTATTTTATTGACACCTCTATCTCTAAAACATGTGGACATATTTTTTGATATCGGCTTCCGCTTGAGGATAAGCGAGGTCTAAGCTTGGGGGAGTCGATACGTCCATTTTGCATCATGATTTTATATCGATATTTATTTCATTATGGGCTGTTATTACACATTATGTCACAATACTTATGCCTTTTCTCTCTTATTTTATAATGTTTACATGAAGAGGGAGAATGCCGGCAACTGGAATTTTGGGCTGGAAAAGGAGCAAATATTAGAGACCTATTCTGCACAACTCCAAAAGTCCTGAAACTCCACGGAAGTCAGTTTTGGAATATATTAAAAATATTAGGCGAAGAAAGCACCAAAGGGGGGCCACCCACTGTCCACGAGGGTGGAGGGCGCGCCCTACCCCCCTGGGCGCGCCCCCTGCCACGTGGGCCACCTAGAAGCCCCCCCCCCCCGATGCCCATCTTCTGGTATAAGGTGTCTTTTGGCCTGGAAAAAATAACAAGGAAGCTTTCGGGACGAAGCGCCGCCGTCTCGAGGTGGAACCTTGGCGGAAACAATCTAGGGCTCCGGCGGAGCTGTTCTGCCGGGGAAACATCCCTTCGGGAGGGGGAAATCATCACCATCGATCCTCTCATCGGGAGGGGGTCAATCTCCATCAACATCTTCACCAGCACCATCTCCTCTCAAACCCTAGTTCATCTCTTGTATCCGATCTTTGTCTGAAAACCTCAGATTGGTACCTGTGGGTTGCTAGTAGTGTTGATTACTCCTTGTACTTGATGCTAGTTAGTTTATTTGGTGGAAGATTATATGTTCAGATCCTTTATGCACATTAATACCCCTCTGATTATGAACATGAATATGATTTGTGAGTAGTTACATTTGTTCCTGTGGACATGGGAGAAGTCTTGTTATAAGTAGTCATGTGAATTTGGTATTCGTTTAATGTTTTGATGAGATGTATGTTGTCTTTCTGAAAGTGCTAGTTATCGACTAGAGGGGGTGAATAGGCGATTTTTATGAAAGTCTTCAAAACATGGGAGTTTCGAAGACAAACGATAGAAATGAACCTATTGACATGCAGCGGAAGGTAGACTACACTAGGCAAGCCATAGTCAAGCAAGTAATGTAGCTAAAGCACGAAGACTATTAGCAGCTAGGTAGTATGGATCAAAATGGAAGATAGTATGAAGCCAAATAACAATAGTCGACACAGTGAAGTCAAACAGATAAGACAAGCAAGCAAAAGACTTCACGACGACAAACTGTAAATAAGTGAAGGAAGAGATAGAACCAGTTGCTTGGTGAAGACAAAGGATTTGTTGGACCAGTTCCAGTTGCTGTGTCAATTGTACATCTGGTTAGGGAGGCTGAGATTCAACTCAGAAGACCGCGTCTTCACCTTATTCCCCTTGAGCTAAGGACACTTAGTCCTCGCCCAATCAGTCTGGTAAGTCTTCAAGGTAGACTTCCAAACCTTCACAGACTTCGTTCACCGGCAATCCACAATGACTCTTGGATGCTCAGAACGCGACGCCTAACCGGCTGGAGGATTCACAGTCCTCAAGTGTAACAAGTCTTCAGGTCACGCAGACAGAAAGACTTCAGTGATGCCTAACACTCTTTGGCTCTGGGTGTTTTGGGCTTTGTCCTCGCAAGGATCTTTCTCTCAAAGGCTTCGAGGTGGGTTGCTCTCAAACGACAAAAGCCGTGCACTAACTCTCGGCAGTCACCAATTTATGGTGTAGGGGGTGGGCTATTTATAGCCACTAGGCAACCCGACCTGATTTGTCCGAAATGACCCTGGGTCACTAAGGAATTGACACGTGTTCCAATGGTCAGATTTCAAACACACGCGGCAGCTTAACTTGGGCTACAAGTAACGCTGACTCATCCAGCTCTGGATAAGATTTGCTCTCATTGTCTTCGCTCGAAGACTTAGGATTTGGTTGAGCATCACTTCAGTCACTCTGACTTTGTTCACTTGGACCCCACTTAACAGTACGGTGGTTCCTATGACTCAACAAAGAAGAAAAGGAAACTACGAAACAGCTATGTCTTCGCACTCCATAGTCTTCACGTGAATGTCTTCTCGAGTCATAATCTTTGTTGTGAATATCTTCATATACCACCATTGTCTTCAATGCCTTCACACATTTTTAGGGGTCATCTCCGGTAGGTAAACCGAATCAATGAGGGACTACTACCTGTGTTATCCTACAATTCTCACAAGCACATTAGTCCCTCAACCAGGTTTGTCATCAATACTCCAAAACCAACTAGGGGTGGCACTAGATGCACTTACAATCTCCCCCTTTTTGGTGATTGATGACAAACTGGTTGAAGTTTTCAACGGGGATAAAAGTATGTGAAATTGTAAGGGTTAAGACATTGTCTTCATAAGTAGCAAAAGGCTCCCCCTGAAGATGTGCATATAAGTAATTTGCGTTTGAATGCAAATGCACATGGCAGGTTTTACTTGTGGAGATCCTCTTCAACTAATGAAGACAATTCATCATGCATGAAAGGATATAACGAAGGTAATGACATGCATAATGGTAAATGGACGTCTGCGGAATGACTTCGTGCGGGATTTATCATCGCACATGCGGAATTTATCATCGCATCACATAGTTGACAGAAAGGTAGCAGACGACCATCAAGTTTAAGTGTTACAACTCAAAGAACCAAAAGGATCAAAAGCGAGAGTTGTAAACACTTGGCAAAAAGTATAGCAACCACCCATAAAGACCCGCTTGAAAACTGTCAACTCATATGCTTCTCCCCCTTTTGTCAGTAAGGACCAAAAAGGTTTGAAGACATAGAGCATCTACTCGTCCCCATGAGGAGTAGGTGAAGCAGCAGGGTCGTCGTTGAGGTTTGGTGCTGCAGAAGAACATGGCGCAGTGTCGATACGAGGCGAAGATGTAGTTGGTGAAGTAGCATCATCTTCGTCATCAATGACTTTGGCATGTACAGTTGCTACTGAGGAGGAGTATTCAGAGTCTTCAAGTGAGGGAGTCCGACGCAAGACAGCGTTATAGGGAGGAGTGGAATCAAACTTGAATCTCTCTGTGAAGCCATCTTGTTGAAGATCATCTTCAGAGCTCAGCAATGTCAGACCCTTCCACGACCCCCGACAGGTTTCATGAGTGACAAAAACATTCTTGGTGGCAAGATTGCGAATGTGATTGACATCCATCAAGAGGCTTTGCATCTGACATTTCAGCCAGTCCTGATGCTTATCCTGTTTTTGATGAAGGGCGACGAGAAGCTCTTGGTCATCGAGAACACGAGATCGCTTTCGAGGTCTTTGCGTAACGGTGCTTTCAGTGGCTTCAGTATGGGCACGATGAGGTGCACGTGTATTGCCAGCCAAAGGATAAACACGAGTTGCAGCAAGAACTCCTTCAATAGGTTGAGTGAAGCTTTGGTGATCCGCATTGTGAAGATAAATTGGCTCCTTGGCAGGCTCTGGGTAAATGGCTTCGACAGACAGATCAACCTCCGGCAAGAATATGAGATGATTGCGCGCAGAAGGCTGATAGTTGATAGCAGAGTGAAGCTTGATGAGGCGCATTACCCATGGAGCATAAAACTTCAGACCAAATAGATCAGATCTGAATGCAGTCAATTGCCTGATGAAGAAGTCTTGAGCATTCAAACTGATGCCATTGAAGATATAGAAAACCAATGTCTTCATTACGCCTTCTAGCTTAGCTGCTAGAGAATGTCCTTTGACAGGCCATAGAGTTCGCCTGATGATATGATAGATAGTCAGCATCTCTAGGCAGTGGCTTCATCATACTCAGCATTTGGCTCATGTTCGGCTCAGGCTTCCGGAATATGCTCTCCAAAGCATTGCAGTGAAGCTGACAACCAGGTTCAAAGAGTTCACCTGGAGTGGGCAGGGCAGTAAGCTCAATAATATCAAGAGCTTTGGCTTCGTGGTGTACATTGCCTGACATCCACTCAAGGATCCAAGTTTTCGGATCCCTATTGTAGCCGCGAATGTGAAGAGTTGCATACAATTGCAGCAGAAGTTCTTCATTCCAATTTTCCTTGTCGGTCACAAACTGTAGAAGGTCTGCATCTCTAAACAGTTGAGGGCTTCTTCCAAGCATGGCAGGCCAGCAATGGCTTCACAGTCTAGACGCATATGAGGGAAAATGCGCCACAGGTTGTATAGTATACAGGAATAGTAACTGCGTTGCTGATAACTCCAGAACCGATCAGATGAGATTCTTGGCTTGGAATATGGGTTCTTGGCACTATCAAAGAAGGTGTTGTGTGCCTTGAAGCCATTAACATTGAACGATTCGGGTGAAGATGCAGTACCTAGAAACCATGGCAACCTTGGTTTAGGCTTCTGGACCTGAGGCCTGTGCTCCACATGATAGTCAAATTGTGGTCCGGGAGCGGGAGGAGGAACCGGAATAGGCCATCGAACCATGACAGGTTGACCGCAATCAAATGCCAGCTCAATAGTGTGAGGCCTTGGAGGTGGCACAGGAGCATCGGCATTGACATGGGCTTCGAGCTGCACAATGGCTTCAGGTGCAGCATTGACTTCAGGTGCATTAGTAGCTTCAGGCACCATATCCACTTCAGGCGCCACATTAGCTTCAGCCATGACAATGTCATTGGCTTCAGTAGTGTTGTTGGTGGCCGCCCCAGTATTATCAACCTCCACTTGAGTAGCTGGAGGGTCGGTTATAGACTCGTTTGCCTCGAGAACAGCTTCTTGGTTGGTAGGGGGTGTGGCAACATGCTCTTCTTCTTGTCGAGGTTCTTGTTGATCATCGGCTGATGCAGCCGGAATGTCTTCAGCAGCTCTGGCTTCAGACGCAGAGATGTTCACAGTTGGAGTGGCTTCAGGAAACACTTGGCGTGCCACTGAGTTGTGTTGCTCTTCTCTTTTTGGAACACTCGCCAGAGTGACTTGTGGCCTTGGTCTTTCGCGAAGCCTACGAAATGCGGGCGACGCTTTTGGAGAGGAAGTTGGCTGGACCACATAGTCGTCATCGTCAAGCACCGGAGTGGTGACTTGAGGTGGGGGAGTACTTGGTGATTCTTCTTGACGGGGGGAGTCTTGAGGGTGATCAGCCCATGAATCATCCTGAGCAATTGGCGTTAAAGGACGACCTATGCTGATGAGTTCGCTGTTCGTGAGAATAGGTGATGATACCATTTGGTGCACAATCTGAGGAAGGACTTCATCATCATCTACATTGTCTTGAGGACCAGTGTCTTCAGCTGCGGTGTGGTCAACAGCTGGATCTTCTTCAGCTTCAGGAGCCTCTGTGGTAGCAGGCTCGTGAACTATTAATCAACGCTCTTGGTGTTCAGATGCAGGACGAGCAACAGAGATGGGCTCGACAACAAGGGGCTCTGTGGGAGCAGCCCGATCTTTCTTTGAAGACTTTGTCTTCCGCTTCTTGGTCTGTGGAGCATCATCAGAGGCATTCTTGTTCTTGCGCTTTCTGGCTTCGGCTTCAGCTGCCCTTGTTTTCTTGAGTTCTGAAGCTACTGTAGGGACCTTAGGCTTCGAGCCTGTCATACTAGCAGGGAAGACAATGCGAGGTGCTTCCTGCCTTGATGCTTCAGCGTGGGCCATAGCAGGCTTCTTCTTGGCAGCCATCTTGGGGTCGATGCCAGGACGCCCAAGTGCCTTGCGCTTCTCAGCTTCATTGTGAGCTAGAACACATTTTGTAGCGAGATGTTTCATTCGCTCTCTTGAACCTTTCGCTTCCTCTCGTTTCTTGTGAAACGCCTCCTTGAGGTCATGCAACATCTGCTTGAAGTTTTGGACATCAGCCACGCTGAGCTTGGCCATGTGCTTCTTGAACTGAGCCTTCTCATAGTCAATTTTGTTCTTCAGTTCAACGATTTTCTGAGCCAGAGCCAGCTCATTTGCAATGGCTCCATGGAAGGAGACACTGATGCCAACTGGAAGCTGAAGATCATCGATGCTGAGGCTCGGATTTTCAAACCACTCATCAATGAAGTTATTCAAGATGTCCACATCAAAGAGGGCAAATCGTTGAAGATCTCCACCTCTTGCTTGCTCTTTATCAACAGCTCAAGAGCATCATCGCCAAGATCTTCGTCACTTGACAGATCAATGGCGTCATTCTCGTTTCTCAGAACTGCAGCAGGGGTCAGTGCTTGACCAAAACTTTGGATGGGCTTCTTCTTCTTCTCGGTCTTCTTGGAGATGCGAGAGAGATCTTCAGACTGCACACTGGATGCAGGAGGTGCAGTAGCCAGTGGCTTCGCACGCAAAGCTTTTGGTGCAGTGGAGGGCTTTAAAGCCTTTGGTTTCTTCTGCTTCTGTGGCTTGGGTGGAGCAGGCGCTTCATCAGAATCAGCGTCGTCTGCAGAGTGCTCCACGGCTGCCCCCTGAACAGCAATGTGTGTGATGAGACCTTCAAGGTTGTAGAAGGGCCCAACGATATTGGGTTCAGCATCACAGTTGCCATCAGCCCGAGGAGCAGGTGGACCGGGGTTGAAGTCGAGCCCAAATGCTTTCTTGTTTTTCACAGCAGAGTCCTTCGCAAACTTGTAGTTGCGCTTGAACAGATTGTCGTCACGACACCATAGCAGAGAAGATGGGTCAGCATTCTCTGGCTGTGGTCCGCGAACCATGCAAGGATAGAAGCGTTGAGCAATGGCTTCAGTTCTGGACCTGGGTGGAAGATTTTTGAAGAGAATATCTCCCCATGGTCGCTTGATGGCATTCTTCTCAGCATACTCAGCAGTGACGAATCTGTATTTGTACCATTCCTCTGCCCAATATCTTCGAATCCACTAGATTCGAGTCTTGCATTCACCATAGGTTTCTTCTAGGTCAGTCTTGTACATTTCATACAGATCAGGTGGCAAATATTTGGATGTATTCCCACGGCGCTGTCTGCCGCCCTTTCTTGCTGACTTTTCAGTGGCCATGAAGTTCAACCTGGATGGCTTTAGACCTTGCAAAGGCTTCCGTCTACTGGTCAGACAAGAACTGGCTTCGGGAGAATTGATGTGACGCTGTAAGAATTCTGCAAATGAATGCAGACTATGAGAACCAAGGGATTCTCCCACGGACATGTACCTGTGACAGCATTAGATATGCGAGGGAAGGGGAAGAGGTCATATGCATTCTCAGAAGATTTTGAAGATAAATCAGTTTGAAGACATTGACCTCATAGCGCGAAGACATTCACTTATATGTTGAGAGTTGGTTCCAGATTTGTACGAATCCAAGAATACGTACAAGTGAGGAATCTAACTACGTGTGAAGCATAAGTGAATATACTAGGCATGTTATGAGATGCAGAATAGGATAGATCCAAATTTGTAGGCACAGAAACCACTTTTGGTGGAGAGGGATGAATCTATCGGATCAAAAAGGCAGTAAAAGTAAGCTTTAATTACCACAAGAAGAACTGCTATACGGAGTAGAGAGGAGGCCGAGCAGTTCGATCTTCCGTGCCCTAACTTGGCGACGGAAGACACCTACGGCGGCGGCGCAGGAGACGAGGTCCGCGGCCAGCGTGAGGACGGTGTCGGTGAGGTCGCGACAGCTAAGCGTTTCATCGCCGGCATCGTCTAGAGCTAGCGGTGGCGCTAGGGTTTGTTGAGGTGGAGAGGTGGGAGAAGGATTTTGACCGCGATGTGATGTGTATTTATAAGGAAAGGGACAGCACAGCGCAATTACGTAGGTGCCCCTGGCGGTTCACATCAGAGGGACACATGGCGAACATGCAACTCATTGGAAGTTGTTCCATGTTCCCATGCACGCCTGGACTATCGGGTGGTCGTTCCGGCTTCTCCGGGTGTCATGCAATAAGGATAAAGCTTTTGAAACAGACTCAATTGTTGTCTCTGTATCTTCTGCTGACAAGGACGCAGAGAAGACATTTGATGGTTTCAATAGAATGCATATGATTTGGATAGATAGAATTTGAGATAGAAGCATAGAAGGGATTAGGGTCCGATCACATTCACTTAGATCAAAAGATTCAAGCAAGAAGACATACCTATAAGTGAATGTTGTAGAGGACAGAACACAAATATATATATATATATATATATATATATATATATATATATATATGAGTAAGACCAAATCAACATGACGAAGATAAACATGAGGACAAATCAATGTTGAAGACAAACCAAATGTGAAGACTTTGCAAATGTAACGCCAAATGAAACACTTCCAAACAAAAGTTTGGTGGTGGCGTTACCCACCGTATAGGAAATATTAGACCCAGACATGGCGCACAATTATCGTCGCGCGCCGAAGTCAAATTCCACATTAATGTTTTCACACTTAGAGTGTATGTCTTCATTGATTGGAGATATACTTTACTTCATGTGTTGCACATCCAAGTCATCAACATGCATAAGTGTTAGGATGTGTGTCCAATTACAGGACATTTGAGGATTCTAAGATATTTAGCTCACACCGCAACTTGCAAAACCTTTTCTCATCCAAGGGCTTTGTGAAGATATCAGCCAATTGCTCTTCAGTGTTGACGTGAATGATATCAATATCTTCCTTCATAACATGATCTCTAAGAAAGTGATGACGAATTTCAATGTGCTTTGTCTTCGAGTGCTGAACTGGGTTGTTGGCAATCTTGATGGCGCTTTCATTGTCGCAGTAGAGTGGTACTTGCTTCAAATGGATGCCATAGTCCTTGAGAATTTGCTTCATCCACAGAAGCTGAGCACAGCAAGATCCAGCAGCAATGTATTCAGATTCAGCAGTGGAGAGAGACACACAGTTCTGCTTCTTTGAAGACCAACAGACAAGTGATCGTCCCAGAAAGTGACATGTGCCTAATGTAGACTTGCGATCCACCTTGTCACCAGCATAATCAGCATCCGAGAATCCAACTAGATCAAACTCTGAGCCCTTTGGATACCATAATCCTAGTGTTGGGGTGTAAGCCAAATATCGAAGAATTCGCTTCACAGCTAAGTGATACAATTCCTTTGGTGCCGCTTGAAATCGGGCACACATGCAAACACTAAGCATGATATCTGGCCTAGATGCACATAAATAAAGTAAAGAACCAATCATGGAGCGGTATACCTTTTGATAGAACTCTTTACCATTGGCGTTGGGACTCAGATGACTCTTGGTTGGCATTGGCGTCGTGTAACCTTTGTAATCTTGCATTCCAAACTTCTTCAGGCAGTCTTTGAGGTATTTCTCTTGAGATATGAAGATGTCGTTGCTTTGCTGACGAATTTGAAGACCAAGGAAGAACTTCAGCTCACCCATCATGGACATCTGATATTGCTCTTGCATCATGTGTCCAAACTCATCACTGTATCTCTTGTCAGTGCAGCCGAAGATAATGTCATCCACATAGATTTGGCACACAAATAGTTCTCCATCATATGTCTTCGTGAAGAGTGTAGGATCTAGAGAACCAGGTTTCAAGCCTTTGCTCTTCAGGAAATCTTTGAGTGTGTCATACCAAGCACGAGGGGCTTGTTTGAGGCCATATAGTGCCTTGTTGAGTTTGTATACCATATCAGGATGTTTTGGATCTTCAAAGCCAGGTGGTTGTGCAATATACACTTCTTCTTCAATTTTTCCATTGAGAAAGGCACTTTTCACATCCATTTGATACAGAAGGATGTTGTGATGGTTGGCATAGGCTAGCAGTATGTGAATGGCTTCAAGCCTAGCCACCGGAGCACATGTTTCATCGAAGTCAATCCCTTCAACTTGAGTGTATCCTTGAGCAACAAGACGAGCCTTGTTTCTGACAACTTGACCATGCTCATCTTGCTTGTTGCGATATATCCATTTGGTGCCTATGATGTTGTGCTTGCGAGGGTCAGGATGCTTGACCGGTTCCCACACATTGTTTAGCTCGAACTGTTGAAGCTCTTCTCGCATAGCTTGAATCCACTCAGGTTCCATGAAGGCTTCAGCAACTTTCTTGGGTTCAGATATAGAGACAAATGCAAAGTGCCCATAGAAATTTGCTAGCTGTGTTGCTCTTGAACGAGTGAGTGGACCAGGTGCATTGATGCTATCAATTATCTTCTCAATCTGTACTTCATTTGCAACACGAGGATAAACTCGACAAAGATTTTGCTCTTGCTGATCATTGTCTTCATTTTGAGCATTGACTTCAGGCTGAGCATTGTCTTCAGGTTGATTAGGCACAGAAATGATAAGTTCCTCTTCAGCCTGTACCTCAGAAGGTATGATTTCTCTAGTTCCCATGAGCTTGATGGATTCACTAGGTGGAACTTCATCTAACACATTTGGCAGGTGCTCTCTTTGCGAGCCGTTAGTCTCATCGAACCGCACATCTACAGTTTCAACCACTTTATAGTGAAAGAGGTTGAAGACTCTGTAGGAGTGCGAATCCTTTCCGTAACCAAGCATAAAACCTTTATGTGCTTTCGGTGCAAATTTTGAAGTGTGATGTGGATCCTTTATCCAGCACCTAGCACCAAATACTCTGAAGTAACTGACATTTGGCTTCTTACCAGTTAGGAGCTCATAGGATGTCTTCTTCAGAAGCTTGTGAAGATAAACACGGTTGATAACATGGCATGCAGTATCAATGGCTTCAGGCCAGAACTTCCTTGGTGTCTTGTATTCATCAAGCATCGTCCGGGCCATCTCAATGAGTGTCCTATTCTTGCGCTCCATGATGCCATTCTGCTGAGGTGTGTATGGAGCAGAGAACTCATGAGTGATGCCTAATGTATCAAGGTAAAGCTCGAGGCCGATGTTCTTGAACTCTGTGCCGTTGTCACTTCTGATGTGCTTGATCTTGATGCCATAGTTCGTCATGGCACGATTGGTGAAGCGTCTGAAGACATCCCGCACTTCATTCTTGTAGAGGATTATGTGCACCCAAGTATATCTTGAATAGTCATCAACAACGATGAAGCCATAGAGACACGCAGTTGTAGTAAGAGTAGAGTAGTGAGTAGGACCAAATAAGTCCATGTGTAGTAGCTCGAAGGGTTGAGATGTCGTCATGATTGTCTTCGAGGGATGCTTGGCCCTCGTCATCTTTCCAGCTTCGCAGGCACCACACAGATGATCTTTCTTGAACTTGACGCCCTCGATGCCTACGACGTGTTTCTTCTTTGCGAGAGTGTATAGGTTCCTCATACCAGCATGCCCTAGCCTCCGATGCCAGAGCCAGCACTCTGAAGCTTTTGCTAGAAGACATACGGCTAACTGTGGTCCTGCTGAGAAATCTACCATATATAGATCATCTTTCCGGTACCCTTCAAAGACTAGAGACTTGTCAGATTCCATTAGAACAAGGCAATTATATTTTCCAAATATCACAATCATGTTCAGGTCACAAAGCATTGAGACAGACATTAAGTTGAAACCAAGGGATTCAACAAGCATCACTTTATCCATGTGCTGATCCTTTGAGATTGCAACTCTACCTAGACCCAATACCTTGCTTTTACCAGTGTTAGCAAATGTGATGTGACTCTTGTCAGATGGACATAAGGTTGAGTCCATGAGAAGACTTCGATCACCAGTCATGTGATTAGTGCATCCACTATCCATAATCCATTCTGAAGCATGCGGTGTCATACCCTACAGTACATTTAGGGGGATAGGCTTCACCAAGAGTATTGTGAAGCATAAACATTTGACGGACAAGAGGATTATCAAAGCTCAGATCAAGGTTAGGACTGATAGGATGATTGGCAAGTGATTCAGGAACAAAATACATAGTAAGACCATTTGGGCATTTTATCTTGCGCCCCACAAGATGTTTTAGGTCCCCAGCATAAGCATCGGACGCCTTTGATTTCAGGCTGGAGAACTTTCCCTACAAAAGAAAGTTAATTTTTCTTAACCACCCACATTTTCAGGGGTGGATTAGAAGCAATGATTCTAAGTGCAGCATCTGAGAACTTCGGCTTTGGAGCCCTAGCAAATAGCCTTGCAGGAGGTGAATAATACTCATATGAATAGGCAGAAAAGTTCTTAGTTTTATGAACATAGTGGTTTGAAGAAACGTGCTCATATTCATAAGTCTGAGTATGATTTCCCTGCAAAACATTGGCGTTAGGGTGACTCTTGTGAGTTCTGTCTGTATGAAGCCTTTGGACCATATGAAGCCTTTGGTCTCGGGTTTGTCTTCTTCTTTTGTGGTGTCATGATGACATTCATAGGAAGATTCTCAAGACACCTTTTGGGCACCCAGATCTTCTTCATAGGCGGTCCGTTCCTGCAGTTAGTACCAATATACCTGGCAAACACTTCACCATTCTGATTCTTAAACAATTTATAGTTTGCATCAAAGGAATCATCAATGACAATCGGGTTAGCACAAGTGAAGCCAGATAAGGTGGATGGGTCCACTGAAGGTCCCTTTGCAGCCACCATGTGGTTTTGGGGTACTGCTCAGGCTTCCAGTAAGAACCATCAACATTCATTTTCCTCTCGAACCCTACACCCTCTTTTCTAGGGTTTCGGTTCAGAATCTGCTTTTTGAGGACATCACATAGTGTCTGATGTCCTTTGAGAGTTTTGTACATCCCAGTCTCAAGCAATGTCTTCAACCTAGCATTTTCATCAGCAATAGTAGTGGCATCCTCAGCAGAGGGGTTAGTTACCACATCAGCAGTTGAAGATATTGTGACAGTAGCAGCAGTAGAACATTTAGCAACAGAAGTAGCCTTATCACGCTCAAGGCATTTTAGACATGGTGGTTCAAATCCTTCCTGAGCGGGACTGATCTGTTGAGCGCGAAGTGACTCGTTTTATTTTTGAAGATCTTCATGAACTGCTCTCAATTTCTCAAGTTCTTGCTTCCTTTGAAGATAATCATAGGAAAGCTTTTCATGAGTTGTTGAGAGCTTTTCATGACAACTTTCAAGTTCCTCGTACTTATGTTGGGGAACGTAGTAATTTCAAAAAAAATCCTACGCACACGCAAGATCATGGTGATGCATAGCAACGAGAGGGGAGAGTGTTGTCCACGTACCCTCGTAAACCGAAAGCGCAAGCGTTAGCACAACGCGGTTGATGTAGTCGTACGTCTTCACGATCCGACCGATCCAAGTACCGAACGTACGGCACCTCCGAGTTCAGCAAACGTTCAGCTCGATGACGTCCCGCGAACTCTGATCCAGCAGAGCTTCACGGGAGAGTTCCTTCAGCACAACGGCGTGATGACGGTGATGATGTTGCTACCGACGCAGGGCTTCGCCTAAGCACCGCTACGATATGATCGAGGTGGAATATGGTGGAGGGGGGCACCGCACACGGCTAAGAGATCAAGAGATCAATTGTTGTGTCTATGGGGTGCCCCTGCCCCCGTATATAAAGGAGCAAGGGAGGAGGAGGCTGGCCCTAGGAGGGGCGCGCCAAGGGAGTAGGATTCCTACTCCTAGTAGGAGTAGGTTTCCTCCTTTCCTAGTCCAACTAGGAGAAGGGGGGAAAGGAGGGGAGGGGAGAAGGATGGGAGAGGGGGGCCGCGCCCCAAACCCCTTGTCCAATTCAGAATGGGCTTGGGAGGGGCGCGTGCCACCTCCTGGCTGCTGCCTCTCCTTCCCACTAAGGCCCATTAAGGCCCAATACTCTTCCTTGTATTCCCATAACTCCCAGGTACTCCAAAAAATACCCGAATCACTCGGAACCTTTCCGATGTCCGAATATAGTCGTCTGATACGTCCATTTTGCATCATGCTTTTATATCGATATTTATTGCATTATGGGCTATTATTACACATTATGTCACAATACTTATGCCTATTATCTCTTATTTTACAAGGTTTACATAAGGAGGGAGAATGCCGGCAGCTGGAATTCTGGGCTGGAAAAGGAGCAAATATTAGAGACCTATTCCGCACAACTCCAAAAGTCCTGAAACTCCACGAAAGTTATTTTTGGAAATAATAAAAAATATTGAGCGGAAGAAATACGTCAGGGGGGCCTCCACCTGGCCACGAGGGTGGGGGGCGTGCCCCCCTGCCTCGTGGGCCCCCTGTTGGCCCTCAAGTGCCCATCTTCTGCTATATGAAGTCTTTCGTCCGAAGAAAAATCATAAGCAAGCTTTCGGGACGAGACTCCGCCGCCACGAGGCGGAACTTGGCGGAACCAATCTAGGGCTCCGGCAGAGCTGTTCTGCTGGGGACACTTCCCTCCGGGAGGGGGAAATCATCGCCATCATCATCACCAACGCTCCTCTCATCGGGAGAGGGCAATCTCCATCAACATCTTCACCAGCACCATCTCCTCTCAAAACCCTAGTTCATCTCTTGTATCCAATTCTTGTCTCCAAGTCCGGGATTGGTACCTGTAGGTTGCTAGTAGTGTTGATTACTCCTTGTAGTTGATGCTAGTTGGTTTATTTGGTGGAAGATCATATGTTCAGATCCTATATGTATATTAATACCCCTCTTATTATGAACATGAATATGCTTTGTGAGTAGTTATGTTTGTTCCTGAGGACATGGGAGAAGTCTTGCTATTAGTAGTCATGTGAATTTGGTATTCGTTCGATATTTTGATGAGATGTATGTTGTCTATCCTCTAGTGGTGTTATGTGAACGTCGACTACATGACACTTCACCATTATTTGGGCCTAGAGGAAGGCATTGGGAAGTAATAAGTAGATGATGGGTTGCTAGAGTGACAGAAGCTTAAACCCTAGTTTATGCGTTGCTTCGTAAGGGGCTGATTTGGATCCATATGTTTCATGCTATGGTTAGGTTTACCTTAATACTTTTGTTGTATTTGCGGATGCTTGCAATAGAGGTTAATCATAAGTGGGATGCTTGTCCAAGTAAGGGCAGCACCCAAGCACCGGTCCACCCACATATCAAATTATCAAAGTACCGAACGCGAATCATATGAACGTGATGAAAACTAGCTTGACGATAATTCCCATGTGTCCTCGGGAGCGCTTTTCTCTATATAAGAGTTTGTCCAGGCTTGTCCTTTGCTACAAAAAGGATTGGGCCACCTTGCTGCACTTTATTTACTTTTGTTACTTGTTGCTCGTTACAAATTATCGTATCACAAAACTATCTGTTACCTATTATTTCAGTGCTTGCAGAGAATACCTTGCTGAAAACCGCTTATCATTTCCTTCTGCTCCTCGTTGGGTTCGACACTCTTAGTTATCGAAAGGACTATGATAGGTCCCCTATACTTGTGGGTCATCATCGTCCAATATATCGATCTTTACGTCTCGACCATTTCGAGACTCCTCGTCATGTCCCCGATCTCATCCGGGACTCCGAACTACCTTCGGTACATCAAAACACATAAACTCATAATACCGATCGTCACCGAACTTTAAGCGTGCGGACCCTACGGGTTCGAGAACTATGTAGATATGACCGAGACACGTCTCCGGTCAATAACCAATAGCGGAACCTGGATGCTCATATTGGCTCGCACATATTCTACGAAGATCTTTATCGGTCAAACCGCATAACAACATACGTTGTTCCCTTTGTCATCGGTATGTTACTTGCCCGAGATTCGATCGTCGGTATCTCAATACCTAGTTCAATCTTGTTACCGGCAAGTCTCTTTACTCGTTCCGTAATACATCATCTCGCAACTAACTCATTAGTTACAATGCTTGCAAGGCTTATAGTGATGTGCATTACCGAGAGGGCCCAGAGATACCTCTCCGACAATCGGAGTGACAAATCCTAATCTCGAAATACGCCAACTCAAAAAGTACCTCCGGAGACACCTGTAGAGCACCTTTATAATCACCCAGTTACGCTGTGACATTTGGTAGCACACAAAGTGTTCCTCCGGTAAACGGGAGTTGCATAATCTCATAGTCGTAGGAATATGTATAAGTCATGAAGAAAGCAATAGCAACATACTAAACGATCAAGTGCTAAGCTAACGGAATGGGTCAAGTCAATCACATCATTCTCCTAATGATGTGATCCCGTTAATGAAATGACAACTCATGTCCATGGCTAGGAAACTCAACCATCTTTGATCAACGAGCTAGTCAAGTAGAGGCATACTAGTGACACTATGTTTGTCTATGTATTCACACATGTATTATGTTTCCGGTTAATACAATTCTAGCATGAATAATAAGCATTTATCATGATATAAGGAAATAAATAATAACTTTATTATTGCCTCTAGGGCATATTTCCGTCAGTCTCCCACTTGCACTAGAGTCAATAATCTAGATCACATTGCCATGTGATTTAACATCAATAGTTCACATCACCATGTGATTGACACCCATAGTTCACATCGTCATGTGACCAACACCCAAAGGGTTTACTAGAGTCAGCAATCTAGTTCACATCGCCATGTGATTAACACCCAAAGAGTACAAAGGTGTGATCATGTTTTGCTTGTGAGAGAAGTTTTAGTCAACGGGTCTGCCAAATTCAGATCCGTATGTACATTGCAAATTTCTATGTCAACAATGCTCTGCACGGAGCTACTCTAGCTAATTGCTCCCACTTTTAATATGTATCTAGATTGAGATTTAGAGTCATCCGGATCAGTGCCAAAACTTGCATCGACGTAACCCTTTACGATGAACTTTTTGTCACCTCCATAATCGAGAAACATATCCTTATTCCACTAAGGATAATTTTGACTAATGTCCAGTGATCTACTCCTAGATCACTATTGTACTCCCTTGCCAAACTCAGGGCAGGGTATACAATAGGTCTGGTACATAGCATGGCATACTTTATAGAACCTATAGCTGAGGCATAGGGAATGACTTTCATTCTCTCTCTATCTTCTACCGTGGTCGGGTTTTGAGTCTTACTCAACTTCACACCTTGCAACACAGGCAAGAACTCTTTATTTGACTGTTCCATTTTGAACTACTTCAAAAACTTGTCAAGGTATGTACTCATTGAAAAATTTTATCAAGCGTCTTGATCTATCTCTATAGATCTTGATGCTCAATATGTAAGTAGCTTCACCGAGGTCTTCCTTTGAAAAACTCCTTTCAAACACTCCTTTATGCTTTACAGAAAATTCTACATCATTTCCGATCGACAATATGTCATTCACATATCAGAAAGGCTGTAGTGCTCCCACTCACTTTCTTGTAAATACAGGCTTCACCACAAGTCTGTATAAAACTATATGCTTTGATCAACTCATCAAAGCGTATATTCCAACTCCGAGATGCTTGCACCAGTCCATAGATGGATCGCTGGAGCTTGCACATTTTGTTAGCTCCCTTTGGATCGACAAAACCTTCCGGTTGCATCATATACAACTCTTCTTCCAGAAATCCATTCAGGAATGCAGTTTTACGTCCATTTGCCAAATTTCGTAATCATAAAATGCGGCAGTAGCTAACATGATTCGGACAGACTTAAGCATCGCTACGGGTGAGAAAGTCTCATCGTAGTCAACTCCTTGAACTTGTCGAAAACCTTTCGCAAAAAGTCGAGCTTTGTAGACAGTAACATTACCGTCAGCGTCAGTCTTCTTCTTGAAGATCCATTTATTCTCTATGGCTTGCCGATCATCAGGCAAGTCAACCAAAGTCCATACTTTGTTCTCATACATGGATCCCATCTCAGATTTCATGGCCTCAAGCCATTTTGCGGAATCTGGGCTCACCATCGCTTCTTCATAGTTCGTAGGTTCGCCTTGGTCAAGTAACATGACCTCCAGAATAGGATTACCGTACCACTCTGGTGCGGATCTTACTCTAGTTGACCTACGAGGATCAGTAGTAACTTGATCTGAAGTTTCATGATCAATATCATTAGCTTCCTCACTAATTGTTGTAGGTGTCACAGGAACCGGTTTCTGTGATGAACTACTTTCCAGTAAGGGAGCAGGTACAGTTACCTCATCAAGTTCTACTTTCCTCCCACTCACTTCTTTCGAGAGAAACTCCTTCTCTAGAAAGGATCCATTCTTAGCAACGAATGTCTTGCCTTCGGATCTGTGATAGAAGATGTACCCAACAGTTTCCTTTGGGTATCCTATGAAGACACATTTCTCCGATTTGGGTTCGAGCTTATCAGGTTGAAGCTTTTTCACAAAAGTATCGCAGCCCCAAACTTTAAGAAACGAAAACTTTGGTTTCATGCCAAACCACAGTTCATAAGACGTCGTATCAACGGATTTTGATGGTGCCCTATTTAATGTGAATGCAGCCGTCTCTAAAGCATAACCCCAAAACGATAGCAACAAATCAGTAAGAGACATTATAGATCGCACCATATCAAGTAAAGTACGATTACGACATTCGGACACACCATTACGTTGTGGTGTTCCGGGTGGCATGAGTTGCGAAACTATTCCACATTGTTTCAAATGTAGACCAAACTCGTAACTCAAATATTCTCCTCCACGATCAGATCGTAGAAACTTTATTTTCTTGTTACGATGATTTTCCACTTCACTCTGAATTTTTTTTGAACTTTTCAAATATTTCAGACTTATGTTTCATTAAGTAGATATACCCATATCTACTCAAATCATCTGTGAAGGTGAGAAAATAACGATACCCGCCGCGAGCCTCAGTATTCATCGGTCCACATACATCAGTATGTATGATTTCCAACAAATCTGTTGCTCGCTCCATTGTTCCGGAGAACGGCGTTTTAGTCATCTTTCCCATCAGGCATGGTTTTCAAGTACCAAGTGATTCATAATCAAGTGATTCCAAAAGTCCATCAGTATGGAGTTTCTTCATGCGCTTTACACCAATATGACCCAAACGGCAGTGCCACAAATAAGTTGCACTATCATTATCAACTCTGCATCTTTTGGCTTCAACATTATGAATATGTGTATCACTACTATCGAGATTTAACAAAAATAGACCACCCTTCAAGGGTGCATGACCATAAAAGATATTACTCATATAAAAAAACAACCATTATTCTCAGATTTAAATGAATAACCGTCTCGCATTAAACAAGATCCAGATACAATGTTCATGCTCAACGCTGGCACCAAATAACAATTATTTAGGTCTAAAACTAATCCCGAAGGTAGATGTAGAGGTAGCGTGCCGACGGCGATCACATCGACTTTGGAACCATTTCCCACGCGCATCGTCACCTCGTCCTTAGCCAGTCTTCGCTTAATCCGTAGTCCCTATTTCGAGTTGCAAATATTAGCAACAGAAACAGTATCAAATACCCAGGTGCTACTGCGAGCTCTAGTAAGGTACACATCAATAACATGTATATTGTAACGACCCGAATCTGATAAGATTCGATGTCTCTGTGCTCCCTGTGCTAGTCCCTGGATCGACTCGCTAGCATACACAGTACATATGAATATCAAATAACAAGTGCATCATTTACTACAACGTATGATCCAGAATTTATAAAGTATTACAAACTGAGTAGCACATAGCTAACTTTATTCAATAATAACAGCGGAAAGATAGCATAATAAACGATGAATCCCATCAATGCCCACTGGCGAAAATGCTGAGTGAAGACTCGCGACCCTTCTTTATCTCACTGATCACCTGAATATCCTGCAACATGATAAGTTGTAGCCACAAACGGTCAATACATTGAATGTATTGGCAAATTACACATAATGATAAAGCAAACCTACATCTACCTGCAAAGTATGACAAACAAAACACTCAAGTTGGTTTCGCGTAAAACTACCTTCACCTACCTCCACGACATAGGCAAGGTGCAAACAACATAGATGATAAAGATCTTCAAGATGTCTCAAGTGCGCTCAGTCCTGGCGCATTCTCTAGGGACAATAGAGCGCTCAGCCAGTGACGCATTCACGTGAGAAAAAGCCCCGACAACTCAAGTGCGCTCAGTCATGGCTCATTCTCTAGGGACAATAGAGCGCTCAGCCATTGACGCATTCACCTGAGAAAAAGTCCCGAGCCTACAGCTATAAAGACTCACCACTTCCATGCACCACTCGACACATACCCACGTCTACCATAGCAAATCCAAGCATACAATTAAACAATGCAAACAGGACACGCACATGGCGACAAGCAATATAAGAGTCATATCAAGCATATAACATATCATAACAGTGCACAACAGACATATAGGATGAGCATAATCAAAAGTGCAACTTGCCTTGAACGGTGTTGAAGTACTCTAATGCTTAATTCCGATCCGCTTCACACTCCGAACAATCTATACGATTAACGAAGGCACCGATAAATAAACCATACTCACATAAATCACAATAAAGCCAACAACAAATAATTCAAATAAAAACTTAATTAACAGAACATATCCGTAGGTATATATTATGTACTTGCCAGTAGGATCACAATGCAAAAAGAATCAACTGATTTGGATCAACAGTTTAAAAGATATGGCCTCCGAAAGTTTGAATTCAAATTTGAGCAAATTCAAATTTAAACAGTTCAAAAATATGAAACTTTGGTTCTACCAGATGCTCCTGGTCAATATGAGTACACAGGAAAAAGAATCGATGAATTTGGAGTTACGGATTTCAAGATATACCTAAATGGCAATTTGATATGAAATCTGCCCAAAAAGAAATCTGTCAAAACAGTGTTCCTGGAAGAGCTGCTGCGGCAGCTGTGGATGTGCCACGTGTCGCGTTGTAATTGGCTGTAAACCGTTTGCTGTGGGGCTTAAACGACAAACGGCCACAACTTAAGGAATAACGGTTCGGCAGAGAAAAAAAACAATGTATGATCTAATCTGGGCCGTTTAAAGTAGATCAGACGATGCTAGGTGACTCACCGGAGAAGAACAGAGGCTGGCCGCCGGACTTGAGGAAGAACGACGCGGGGCGGCTCGGGCGGCGATGGTGGCGCCTGATCCGGTGGTCTCCAGACTCTGGCGGGTAGCGTACGGGGCGTGGATCTCTGCTGCAGTCTCGACGACGTCCTCAGCAGCGTCGGTGGCGAGCGGGGATGACGGCAGAGGGTGGCTGGAGCTCGGGCGGTGGGGTGTTCGTCGGGGCGAGCTTGAAGCACTCGGGTGGGTGCTTCCCTGCGAGAACTAATAGGTGAGGGAGAGAGACGAGACCAAGGTCAAGATACTAGGGGCAGGAGGAGAAGCTGGGAACCTCCAGAGACGATGCAATCGACCGGCAGAAGCTTCAGACGGCGACGAACTCCGGCGAGATCGCGAAATCGACCTAGGGCACGGGAGAGAGGGATTTTGCCAAAAATCGGCAGAGGAGAGTAAGGGGATTATTTATACGGAGTCAAGACTGGGCGAGGGACAGTAGATCGATCCGAAACGATGGGGATTTGGATCGGGAGGAGTCTCTAGGAAGAACACGGGAAGGAGAGAGATGACATGTGGGTCAGGGTGGTCAGCGGCAGAGAAACAAAAACTGAACCGGCGGGGTGGCCGCTCGCTGGGCTTCGGCCTGCTAGCTGCTGCTGCACTGCTCTAGCGCACGGGGCCAAGAATAGGAATGGGCTGCCCCTGTTCAGCCCTATGAATAGTAAAATCTGGTTGGGCAATTATACTAAATAGGAGGTCTATTTGGCTATAACAAAATACATATAGATTCCTAAAATTACCAAAACGCACAGTAAAAAATTACTACTAATATCGACTATTGTGAACATTTTTAAAACACATATGCACTTTTGAAAAAATTATATATTATGCAATGCAAGCACATAAAGAATATGATAACAACTAAAATAATAATAATTTTGAGATACTACAAAGCCAAAATAATTTAGGTAGACACCAGAATATATTCTTAGCATTTTCCAAATATAATTAATAGGGGAGAAGTCATATTATCTCCACTCCAAATACTTTGCCTTGTTGGAAAACACTTTGAATATTCAGAAAACTCAAATATGCATAGAAATCATGATGAACAGAATGATCCTATTAACATTCCAAATTTTAAAAATTTGGGATGTTACAAATCTACCCCCCTTTAAAATGAATCTCGTCCTCGAGATTCGAGTTGGCTAGCAAAGGTTAAAGATGGGTACTTGATATAATCCATACTCCAAAGTTTCGTGGCTTACTCATTGCATATTTCCAAATCTCCCTTGACACGACTAAATATGATGCATCAATGCTGAAAGAACGGTCACAATACTTGATCTTAATTAAGAATCTTACCAACGACTGGTGCATTATCTGGTCTTCCTACCCTCGTGTGATTCACATGTCCACTCTCGAAGTGATCAATCTCCTTCTCTCCAGAATTCCCACTGTCATAATTGATGTTCTTCAATAGGGGACAGTTGTTTGAATAATGCCCTAGCTCCCTGCACCTGTAACAAAGTAACTGACTGATATCCTTCTTGGTGGGTGTTGAAAAGTTGTGGCTGTTATTGCCATTCCTCTGACCATTGTGGTTGTGTCCATTTTCGTTGTGATGATTATGCCCATCGTGGTTATGACCATTATAAATGTCCACCTCAAAGTCATAGTACTCAGAAGATGATGACGAATTACGGTGCTTCCGTTGTCCTCCAGAATTGAATTCTGTGTCACTCGCCTTCCTCTTGCGGTTCTCCACCTCTTGAAACTTGCCTTCAAGTACAATCGCCTTATCAATAAGCTCTTGACAGTTGTTGAATGTCGCCACTGTCAACTGAATACTCAACTCATCA
The DNA here is from genome assembly GCF_018294505.1 of Triticum aestivum. Taxonomy (NCBI): domain Eukaryota; kingdom Viridiplantae; phylum Streptophyta; class Magnoliopsida; order Poales; family Poaceae; genus Triticum; species Triticum aestivum. The sequence continues at coordinate 172,165,959 of NC_057814.1, forward strand.
TCCAGTCCTTCAAGAAACTTCTCCTGTCTAGCAGCATCAGTGTTAACATCATTAGGGGCATACCTTGCAAGATTATTGAATTCCTCCACACATGCATTCATAGTGCGACCTCCCTGACGCAAGCTACGAAACTCCTTCTTCTTCAGACTCATAGCACCAGCAGACACATGTGCGACGCGAAAACCTGCCTGAAACTGTGCCCAAGTGATATAGCAATAGGATAAGTGACCAAGTAATTGTCCCACCATGCTACGGCTGGTCCTTCTAACAAATGTGAGGCAAACTGCACTCTCTGCATCAGTGCAACCAACTGTGTCCAAATTCCTATTAACTGAGCGCAGCCAATCATCAGCCACAATAGGTTCAGGGGTGCTAGAAAAAACTCTGAGGATTCAACCTCAAGAAACGAGTAAGGGCATCAAGTGGGGGTGGTGGTGGATTATTGTTGTTGTTGTTGTTGTTCTGGTTCTGAACAAGTAACTGGATCAACTGAGTCTGTCCCTGAAGCAACTGCTGCATGTATGGCGGTATGTCATTGTTGTTGTTGTCTCCTGTACCACTGCCTCTAGAGTTACGCCTCGGCGGCATCTGATGGGTAAGCTGGGGTGAGATATAGACAGAAATAGGTCTAAGGGGAAAAACACTACCCATATGCTCATGCTAGCAATTAAAACTCCAACAACAACAAAAACAAACACTAGATTCACACAATTCACACAAGTCACCAAAACTATCCTAAAGTAATCACATGAAAAGAGCACATATGATAAATCAAAGCACCCAATTGCATAATACAAACAACCCACGAAATATGACAACACAGAAAGCAATGACCAACCAAACATATGACATATCACAAAACACAAGCAAAACCTACAGGTAAGGTCATATCCACAAGAGATATGATCTCATCATACTACCGCAACTCGTTTATCGAACACAACTTAGGAATGGTGGTCTGCCAACTAAACTCCTTAAATAACACTAATATAATTCCAAGGGTCAACTATATTTGAATAGTAAAGATATGAGTACAAGAGTATGAACTAACAAGTAGACAACAAGTTGTAAAGTAAGTTTTTCACTCCTATGGCTTTTCTAATCTATTTTCTAGGGTCACGACCTACAGTCAACACACTGCTCTGATATCATCTGTAATGACCCGAATCTGATAAGATTCGATGTCTCTGTGCTCACTGTGCTGGTCCCTGGATCGACTCGCTAGCACACACAGTACATATGAATATCAAATAACAAGTGCATCATTTACTACAACGTATGATCCAGAATTTATAAAGTATTACAAACTGAGAAGAACATAGCTAACTTTATTCAATAATGACAGCGGAAAGATAGCATAATAAACAATGAATCCCATCAATGCCCACTAGCGAAAATGCTGAGTGAAGACTCGCGACCCTACTGTATCTCACTGATCACCTGAATATCCTGCAACATGATAAGTTGCAGCCACTAAGGGTCAATACATTGAATGTATTGGCAAATTACACGTAATGATAAAGCAAACCTACATCTACCTGCAAAGTATGACAAACAAAACACTCAAGTTGGTTTCGCGTAAAACTACCTTCACCTACCTCCACGACATAGGCAAGGTGCAAACAACACAGATGATAAAGATCTTCAAGATGTCTCAAGTGTGCTCAGTCCTGGCGCATTCTCTAGGGACAATAGAGCGCTCAGCCAGTGACGCATTCACGTGAGAAAAAGCCCCGACAACTCAAGTGCGCTCAGTCATGGCGCATTCTCTAGGGACAATAGAGCGCTCAGTCATTGACGCATTCACCTGAGAAAAAGTCCCGAGCCTACAGCTATAAAGACTCACCACTTTCATGCACCACTCGACACATACCCACGTCTACCATAGCAAATCCAAGCATACAATTAAACAATGCAAACAGGACACGCACATGGCGACAAGCAATATAAGAGTCATACCAAGCATATAACATATCATAACAGTGCACAATAGACATATAGTATGAGCATAATCAAAAGTGCAACTTGCCTTGAACGATGTTGAAGTACTCTAACGCTTAATTCCGATCCGCTTCACACTCCGAACAATCTATACGATTAACGAAGGCACCGATAAATAAACCATACACACATAAATCACAATAAAGCCAACAACAAATAATTCAAATAAAAACTTAATTAACAGAACATATACATAGGTATATATTATGTACTTGCCAGTAGGATCACAATGCAAAAAGAATCAACTGATTTGGATCAACGGTTTAAAAGATATGGCCTCCGAAAGTTTGAATTCAAATTTGAGCAAATTCAAATTTAAACAGTTCAAAAATATGAAACTTTGGTTCTACCAGATGCTCCTGGTCAATATGAGTACACAGGAAAAAGAATCGATGAATTTGGAGTTACGGATTTCAAGATATACCTAAATGGAAATTTTATATGAAATCTGCCCAAAAAGAAATCTGTCAAAATAGTGTTCCTGGAAGAGCTGCTGCGGCGGCTGTGGATGTGCCACGTGTCGCGTTGTCATTGGCTGTAAACCGTTTGCTGCGGGGCTTAAACGATGAACGGCCACAACTTAAGGAATAACGATTCGGCAGAGAAAAAAGACAACGTATGATCTAATCTGGGCCGTTTAAAGTAGATCAGACGACGCTAGGTGACTCACCGGAGAAGAACAGAGGCTGGCCCCCGGACTTGAGGAAGAACGGCGCGGGGCGGCTCGGGCGGCGATGGTGGCGCCTGCTCCGGTGGTCTCCAGACTCTGGCGGGTAGCGTACGGGGCGTGGATCTCTGCTGCAGTCTCGACGACGTCCTCAGCAGCGTCGGTGGCGAGCGGGGATGACGGCAGAGGGTGGCTGGAGCTCGGGCGGTGGGGTGTTCGTTGGGGCGAGCTCGAAGCACTCGGGTGGGTGCTTCCCTGCGAGAACTAATAGGTGAGGGAGAGAGACGAGACCAAGGTCAAGATACTAGGGGCAGGAGGAGAAGCTGGGAACCTCTAGAGGCGATGCAATCGACCGGCAGAAGCTTCAGACGGCGGCGAACTCCGGCGAGATCGCGAAATCGACCTAGGGCACGGGAGAGAGGGATTTTGCCAAAAATCGGCAGAGGAGAGTAAGGGGATTATTTATACGGAGTCAAGACTGGGCGAGGGACAGTAGATCGATCAGAAACGATGGGGATTTGGATCGGGAGGAGTCTCCAGGAAGAACACGGGAAGGAGAGAGATGACATGTGGGTCAGGGTGGTCAGCGGCAGAGAAACAAAAAACGAACCGGCGGGGTTGCCGCTCGCTGGGCTTCGGCCTGCTAGCTGCTGCTGCACTGCTCTAGCGCACGGGGCGAGGAATAGGAATGGGCTGCCCTTGTTCAGCCCGATGAATAGTAAAATCAGGTTGGGCAATTATACAAAACAGGAGGTCTATTTGGCTATAACAAAATACATATTGATTCCTAAAATTACCAAAACGCACAGTACAAAATTACTACTAATATCGACTATGGTGAACATTTTTAAAACACATATGCACTTTTGAAAAAATTATATTTTATGCAATGCAAGCACATAAAGAATATGATAACAACTAAAATAATAATAATTTTGAGATACTACAAAGCCAAAATAATTTAGGTAGACACCAGAATATATTCTTAGCATTTTCCAAATATAATTAATAGGGGAGAAGTCATATTATCTCCACTCCAAATAATTTGCCTTGTTGGAAAACACTTTGAATATTCAGAAAACTCAAATATGCATAGAAATCATGATGAACAGAATGATCCTATTAACATTCCAAATTTTAAAAATTTGGGATGTTACATATATCACATATACCTTTGTTCACCTTGCCATCCTTCTTATCCGCCAAATACTTGGGGCAGTTCCGCTTCCAGTGACCAGTCTGCTTGCAGTAGAAGCACTCAGTCTCAGGCTTAGGTCCAGATTTGGGTTTCTTCTCTTGAGCGGCAACTTGTTTGCCGTTCTTCTTGAAGTTCCCCTTCTTCTTCCCTTTGCCCTTTTTTTTGAAACTGGTGGTCTTGTTGACCATCAACACTTGATGCTCCTTCTTGATTTCTACCTCTGCAGCCTTTAGCATTGCGAAGAGCTCGGGAATTGTCTTATCCATCCCTTGCATATTATACTTCATCATGAAGCTCTTGTAGCTTGGTGGCAATGATTGAAGAATTCTGTCAATGACACTATCATCCGGAAGATTAACTCCCAATTGAATCAAGTGATTGCAGTACCCAGACATTCTGAGTATATGTTCACTGACAGAATTATTCTCCTCCATTTTGCAGCTGTAGAACTTATTGGAGACTTCATATCTCTCAATCCGGGCATTTGCTTGAAATATTAACTTCAACTCCTGGAACATCTCATATGCTCCATGACGTTCAAAACATCATTGAAGCCCCGGTTCTAAGCCGTAAAGCATGGCACACTGAACTATCGAGTAGTCATCAACACGCGACTACCAGGCATTCACAATGTCTGCAGTTGCCGGCGCAGGTGGTACACCTAGCGGTGCTTCCAGGACGTAATTCTTCTGTGCAGTAATGAGGATAATCCTCAAGTTACGGACCCAGTCCGTGTAATTTCTACCATCATCTTTCAACTTTGCTTTCTCAAGGAATGCATTAAAATTCAGCGGAACAACAGCACGGGCCATCTATCTACAATTAACATAGACAAGCAAAATACTATCAGGTACTAAGTTCATGATAAATTTAAGTTAAATTAATTATATTACTTAAGAACTCCCACTTAGATAGACATCCCTCTAATCATCTAAGTGATCACGTGATCCAAATCAACTAAACCATGTCCGATCATCACGTGAGATGGAGTAGTTTTCAATGGTGAACATCACTATGTTGATCATATCTACTGTATGATTCACGCTTGACCTTTCGGTCTCAGTGTTCCGAGGCCATATCTGCATATGCTAGGCTCGTCAAGTTTAACCCGAGTATTCTGCGTGTGCAAAACTGGCTTGCACCCGTTGTAGATGAACGTAGAGCTTATCACACCCGATCATCACGTGGTGTCCCGGCACGACAAACTTTGGCAACGGTGCATACTCAGGGAGAACACTTTTATCTTGAAATTTAGTGAGAGATCATCTTATAATGCTACCGTCAATCAAAGCAAAATAAGATGCATAAAGGATAAAAATCACATGCAATCAATATAAGTGATATGATATGGCCATCATCATCTTGTGCTTGTGATCTCCATCTCCGAAACACCGTCATGATCACCATCGTCACCGGCGCGACACCTTGATCTCCATCGTAGCATCGTTGTCGTCTCGCCAACTATTGCTTCTACAACTATCGCTACCGCTTAGTGATAAAGTAAAGCAATTACAGGGCGATTGCATTGCATACAATAAAGCGACAACCATATGGCTCCTGCCAGTTGCCGATAACTCGGTTACAAAACATGATCATCTCATACAATAAAATATAGCATCATGCCTTGACCATATCACATCACAACATGCCCTGCAAAAACAAGTTAGACGTTCTCTACTTTGTTGTTGCAAGTTTTACATGGCTGCTACGGGCTGAGCAAGAACCGTTCTTACCTACCCATCAAAACCACAACGATAGTTCGTCAAGTTAGTGTTGTTTTAACCTTCTCAAGGACCGGGCGTAACCACACTCGGTTCAACTAAAATTCGAGAAACTGACACCTGCCAGCCACCTGCGTGCAAAGCACGTCGGTAGAACCAGTCTCGCGTAAGCGTACGCGTAATGTCAGTCCGGGCCGCTTCATCCAACAATACCGCCGAACCAAAGTATGACATGCTGGTAAGCAGTATGACTTGTATCGCCCACAACTCACTTGTGTTCTACTCGTGCATATAACATCTACGCATAAAACCAGGCTCGGATGCCACTGTTGGGGAACGTAGTAACTTCAAAAAAATTCCTACGCACACGCAAGATCATGATGATGCATAGCAACGAGAGGGGAGAGTGTTGTCCACGTACCCTCGTTGACCGAAAGCGGAAGCGTTAGCACAACGCGGTTGATGTAGTCGTATGTCTTCACGATCCGACCGATCCAAGTACCGAACGTACGGCACCTCCGAGTTCAGCACACGTTCAGCTCGATGACGTCCCGCGAACTTCGATCCAGCAGAGCTTCACGGGAGAGTTCCGTCAGCACGACGGCGTGATGACGGTGATGATGCCGATGCAGGGCTTCGCCTAAGCACCGCTACGATATGATCGAGGTGGAATATGGTGGAGGGGCGCACCGCACACGGCTAAGAGATCAAGAGATCAATTGTTGTGTCTATGGGGTGCCCCCTGCCCCCGTATATAAAGGAGCAAGGGAGGAGGAGGCCGGCCCTAGGAGGGGCGCGCCAAGGGAGTAGGATTCCTACTCCTAGTAGGAGTAGGTTTCCTCCTTTCCTAGTCCAACTAGGAGAAGGGGGGAAAGGAGGGGAGGGAGAAGGAAGGGAGAGGGGGGCCGCGCCCCAAACCCCTTGTCCAATTCGGACTGGGCTTGGGAGGGGCGCGCGCCACCTCCTGGCTGCTGCCTCTCCTTCCCACTAAGTCCCATTAAGGCCCAATACTTTTCCCCGTATTCCCGTAACTACCCGGTACTCCGAAAAATACCTGAATTACTCGGAACCTTTTCGATGTCCGAATATAGTCGTCCAATATATCGATCTTTATGTCTCGACCATTTAGAGACTCATCGCCATGTCCCCGATCTCATCCGGGACTCCGAACTACCTTCGGTACATCAAAACACATAAACTCATAATACCGATCGTCACCGAACTTTAAGCGTGCGGACCCTACGGGTTCGAGAACTATGTAGACATGACCGAGACACGTCTCCAGTCAATAACCAATAGCGGAACCTGGATGCTCATATTGGCTCCCACATATTCTACGAATATCTTTATCGGTCAAACCGCATAACAACATACGTTGTTCCCTTTGTCATCGGTATGTTACTTGCCCAAGATCCGATCATTGGTATCTCAATACCTAGTTCAATCTCGTTACTGGCAAGTCTCTTTACTCGTTCCGTAATACATCATCTCGCAACTAACTCATTAGTTACAATGCTTGCAAGGCTTATAGTGATGTGCATTACCGAGAGGGCCCAGAGATACCTCTCCGACAATCGGATTGACAAATCCTAATCTCGAAATATGCCAACTCAACAAGTACATTCGGAGACACCTGTAGAGCACCTTTATAATCATCCAGTTACGTTGTGACGTTTGGTAGCACACAAAGTGTTCCTCCGGTAAACGGGAGTTGCATAATCTCATAGTCATAGGAATATGTATAAGTCATGAAGAAAGCAATAACAACATACTAAACAATCAAGTGCTAAGCTAACGGAATGGGTCAAGTCAATCACATCATTCTCCTAATGATGTGATCCCGTTAATCAAATGACAACTCATGTCCATGGCTAGGAAACTCAACCATCTTTAATCAACGAGCTAGTCAAGTAGAGGCATACTAGTGACACTATGTTTGTCTATGTATTCACACATGTATTATGTTTCCGGTTAATACAATTCTAGCATGAATAATAAACATTTAACATGATATAAGGAATTAAATAATAACTTTATTATTGCCTCTAGGGCATATTTCCTTCAACTTAACATGAAGATTTTTTATGTCTTCAATTAAGGACTGAGATCGGGTCATTTCCGCGTCCAACAGGTCATCGCTTTTGGCTAACAGTTTTTTAATATGTTCCATAGCTTTTTGTTGTTCAGTTGCAATTTTAGCAAGTGTTTTGTAGCTAGGTTTGGATTCACAATCAGAGTCATCTTCACTTGATGTTTGAAACTAAGCATCGCGTGAGTTTACCTTGGCACCACGTGCCATGAAGCAGTAGGTGGGAGCGGAGTCGTCCTTGTCGTTAGCATCAGCGTTGGTGACGGAGCCATTGTCTTCAGTGTTGAAGATGGACTTGGCAACGTAGGCTATAGCTAGAGCCAGACTTGCAACGCCAGATTCGGACTCCTCCTCAGACTCCACCTCCGCCTCCTTAGAAGAAGACTCCTCCTCTGAATCCATCTCCTTGCCAACAAACGCACGAGCCTGGCTAGATGAGCTCTTCTTGTGTGATGAAGACTTGGACGAAGATTTGGAAGAAGACTTTGAGGATTTCTTCTTCTTCTTGTCATCAGAATCATATTCCTTGCTCTTCTTCTTCTTCTTCTTCTCATTGTCCCATTGTGGACACTCAGAGATGTAGTGACCAGGTTTCTTGCACTTGTGGCATGTTCTCTTCTTGTGGTCATGAGTAGAAGCTTCATCATTTCTCGAGCTAGATCTTGAAGACTTTCTGAAGCCTTTCTTCTTGGTGAGATTCTGGAACTTCTTCACAAGCATAGCAAGCTCCTTTCCAATGTCTTCAGGATCCCCAGAACTGCAGTTAGATTCTTCTTCAGATGAGGAAACAGCCTTTGCCTTCAAGGCGTGAGTACGTCCATAGTTAGGACCATAGATATCTCTTTTCTCGGATAACTGGAACTCATGTGTGTTGAGCCTCTCGAGTATGTCAGGCGGATCGAGAGTCTTGAAGTCAGGGCGTTCTTGAATCATCAAGGCTAGGATGTCAAATGAGCTGTCAAGTGATCTCAGGAGTGTCTTGACGATTTCATGCTTGGTGATCTCAGTGGCGCCGAGAGCTTGAAGCTCATTTGTGATATCAGTGAGGCGATCAAACGTGAGCTGGACATTCTCATTGTCATTTCTCTTGAAGCGGTTGAAGAGGTTGCGAAGGACACTGATCCTTTGATCTCTCTGGGTTGAGACGCCTTCGTTGACCTTGGAGAGCCAGTCCCAGACTAGCTTCGACGTTTCCAGAGCACTCACACGGCCATACTGTCCTTTGGTAAGATGACCACAGATGATGTTCTTGGCAGTAGAATCCAGTTGAACGAACTTCTTAACATCAGCAGGGGTGACACCTTCACCAGTCTTGGGAACGCCGTTCTTGACGACATACCATAGATCGACATCAATGGCTTCAAGATGCATGCGCATCTTATTCTTCCAGTAAGGGTAATCAGTGCCATCGAAGACAGGGCACGCATCGGAGACTTTGATTATCCCTGCAGTCAACATAGCTAAAACTCCAGGTGGTTAAACCGAATCACACAAAACAAGGGAGTACCTTGCTCTAATACCAATTGAAAGTGCTAGTTATCGACTAGAGGGGGGTGAATAGGCGGTTTTTATGAAAGTCTTCAAAACATGGGAGTTTCGAAGACAAACGATAGAAATGAACCTATTGACATGCAGCGGAAGGTAGACTACACTAGACAAGCCATAGTCAAGCAAATAATGAAGCTAAAGCACGAAGACTGTTAGCAGCTAGGTAGTATGGATCAAAATGGAAGATAGTATGAAGCCAAATAACAATAGTCGACACAGAGTGAAGTCAAACAGATAAGACAAGCAAGCAAAAGACTTCACGATGACAAACTGTAAATAAGTGAAGGAAGAGATAAAACCAGTTGCTTGGTGAAGACAAAGGATTTGTTGGACCAGTTCTAGTTGCTGTGACAACTGTACGTCTGGTTAGGGAGGCTGAGATTCAACTCAGAAGACCGCGTCTTCACCTTATTCCCCTTGACCTAAGGACACTTAGTCCTCGCCCAATCACTCTGGTAAGTCTTCAAGGTAGACTTCCAAACCTTCACAGACTTCGTTCACCGGCAATCCACAATGACTCTTGGATGCTCAGAACGTGACGCCTAACCGGCTGGAGGATTCACAGTCCTCAAGTGTAACAAGTCTTCAGGTCACGCAGACAGAAAGACTTCAGTGATGCCTAACACTCTTTGGCTCTGGGTGTTTTGGGCTTTGTCCTCGCAAGGATCTTTCTCTCAAAGGCTTCGAGGTGGGTTGCTCTCAAACGACAAAAGCCGTGCACTAACTCTGAGCAGCCACCAATTTATGGTGTAGGGGGTGTGCTATTTATAGCCACTAGGCAACCCGACCTGATTTGTCCGAAATGACCCCGGGTCACTAAGGAACTGACACGTGTTCCAACGGTCAGATTTCAAACACACGCGGCAGCTTAACTTGGGCTACAAGTAATGCTGACTCATCCAGCTCTAGATAAGATTTGCTCTCATTGTCTTCGCTCGAAAACTTAGGATTTGGTTGAGCATCACTTCAGTCACTCTGACTTTGTTCACTTGGACCCCACTTAACAGTACAGTGGTTCCTATGACTCAACAAAGAAGAAAAGGAAACTACGAAACAACTATGTCTTCGCACTCCATAGTCTTCACGTGAATGTCTTCTCGAGTTATAATCTTTGTTGTGAATATCTTCGTATACCACCATTGTCTTCAATGTCTTCACACATTTTTAGGGGTCATCTCCGGTAGGTAAACCAAATCAATGAGGGACTACCACCTGTGTTATCCTGCAATTCTCACAAACACATTAGTCCCTCAACCAGGTTTGTCGTCAATACTCCAAAACCAACTAGGGGTGGCACTAGATGCACTTACACTTTCCTCTAGTGGTGTTATGTGAACGTCGACTACATGACACTTCACCATTGTTTGGGCCTAGGGGAAGGCATTGGGAAGTAATAAGTAGATGATGGGTTGCTAGAGTGACAGAAGCTTAAACCCTAGTTTATGTGTTGCTTCGTAAGGGGCTGATTTAGATCCATATGTTTCATGCTATGGTTAGGTTTACCTTAATTCTTCTTTCGTAGTTGCGGATGCTTGCGAGAGGGGTTAATTGAGGGAGTCCTGGATTAGGGGGTCCTCGGACAGCCGGACTATATACTTTAGCCGGACTGTTGGACTATGAAGATACAAGATTGAAGACTTCGTCCCGTGTCCGGATGGGACTCTCCTTGGCGTGGAAGGCAAGCTTGGCAATACGGATATGTAGATCTCCTCCCTTATAACCGACTCTGTGTAACCCTAGCCCCCTCCGGTGTCTATATAAACTGGAGGGTTTAGTCCGTAGGACAACAACAATCATACCATGGGCTAGCTTCTAGGGTTTAGCCTCTACGATCTCGTGGTAGATCAACTCTTGTAATACTCATATCATCAAGATCAATCAAGCAGGAAGTAGGGTATTACCTCCATCGAGAGGGCCCGAACCTGGGTAAACATCGTGTCCCCCGCCTCCTGTTACCATCCGCCTTAGACACACAGTTCAGGACCCCCTACCCGAGATCCGCCGGTTTTGACACCGACATTGGTGCTTTCATTGAGAGTTCCACTGTACCGTCATCATAAGGCTGGATGGCTCGTCTCGTTGTCAAGGACAACATCACCTCTGGGGGAGCCCTGGCTGTAGGCCAAACTCTCCGACTAGGCGGCTTCGTCATGACCACCCGTTTGGCCGCTGCGCCGACGATGACTTCTCGGGTCATCAAAAACAGTCTCCACGTCGGCTCGGAATTCTCCAAGCAGATGGATCTAATGGAGATCTCTTCTTTGAACGAGCTCTTGGATCGCATCGCCGCCTGGGGAGTCGCTATGGACTATGATCGGATCGGGCTTAAACCCGACCAAAGGGAGATTAACTCTCCGCCGGTCACCCATCAGATAGCGGTGGTGGAGGAGCAACGCAGCGATTCTTCCTCTATCTTGAGGACAAGCTACGTCCGGATTCCCGAGCTCTCTAAGACGGATACCCGTCTACGGGAGGACATGGCCCAAGCTCTGAACCTAGAATCAGACAGCGGGCCAGACCTATTGGGCAACAAACCGGAGCCCAAACTTTCAAGATCGGAAACTCTGCCGCTCCTGGGTCTCAGATTGGGTCAGGGTTCGGACCTAAATCTACCCACCCACCCAGATATAAGTGATCTTTCCCACATTAGACAAGAGCCCCAAGAAACAGTACATCACTATTGGGCCAGATTCCTCCTTGTAATGAGCAAGGTCAAGGACTGTCGCGAGGAAGACGCAATTTCATTCTTTTGCAAAAATTGCACGGACAAGGGAATCCTCAACGCCATAAGTCGCCGTGACATAGCACACTTCGCTGACTTGGCGGCCATAGTACAGAAGTACTGTGCGATGGAAAGCGCCTGGAAAACCCAAACAAAATTCTGGGATCCTCGGGCTCTCACTAAAACCCCCCGTCCGAACTAAAAGGCTGTACTCTCATAAGTCACCCGATCCAATTACAAAGAAACAAAAGCCCACTACAGGGCGCGGAACCGTACTGGAGGGATGGCTCAACGGGCCATGCAAAATTCACAGTACAGCGGATACCATACCAACACACATCCTTAGAACATGTTGCATACTCCGGCAGGTGGCCAAGAGCGGCGAGGATATCCTCATCAACAATACCGCAGGGCACCATCTTGTGGAAAACAACAATATAGTATTAACAGTCTTCGAGACCTTCGTCTCAAATAATAGGCGTAAGCGAGCACTCCGCAACCTCGCCGAAGTCTGCCACGTTGCAGCAATAAATCCATGGAGCGATACGGCTATCACCTTCAATGCCAGTGATGAACCTAAATTCCGAACAGCCTGAGCACCAGCTGCCTTGGTCCTTAGTCCAATTGTGGATGGCTTCCGGCTTACCAAAGTGCTCATGGACGGCGGCAGCGGATTAAACCTCATCTATGAGGAGACTCTTCGAAAAATGGAAATAGATAGAAGCCGCATTGAGCAAAGCAGCACGACCTTCAGAGGAATCATCCCTAGTCGGGAGGCACGATGCGCTGGGAAAATCACACTAGATGTGGTATTCGGCACGCCGGCGAATCATAGGTCCGAAGAAATCACATTCCAAGTGGCCTCGTTCAATAGTGGATACCACGCCCTACTAGGGCGGGACACATTCACGATCTTCCAATCTATACCCCATTACGGGTACATGAAGCTCAAAATGCCCGGGCCCAATGGAATCATCACTCTAGCTAGTGATCCGGACATAGCTCTCCGCGCCGAAAATAAAACAGCCGCACTGGCCCTCGAGGCGTTATCCGAAGCCCTCGCGGCCGAGGAATTAACTGCGTTGCGCTCCACAGTGGACAGGGACGATGTGATACTCGACAAAAGATCCAAGTCCACCTCTTTTAAACCAGCGGATGAAATAGTCAAATTCCAAGTCCATCCAATGGACCCTACAAAAACAGCATCCATCGGGGCACAATTAAACCCCACAGTAGATGCCGCACTACGGGAGTTCTTGCGCGAAAATTGGGACATCTTCGCCTGGCATCCTTCAGACATGCCAGGAATCCCACGCAGGCTAGCCGAGCATAGCCTTAACATTCTAAAGGGTTTCAAGCCGGTCAAGCAGACTCTTCGGCATTTCTCTGAACCTAAGCGACAAGCCATGGGAGAGGAGCTAGCCAAGTTACTGGAGGCCGGATTCATCCGAGAAATAAAACATCCGGACTAGCTAGCAAACCTGGTGATGGTACCAAAGAAGGACATATCCTGGCGCCTATGTGTCGACTTCAAGGACCTTAACAAGGCTTGCCCCAAGGATCCCTTCCCCCTCCCTCGCATCGATCAAATTATCGACGCTACCGCAGGACACGACTCATTGTGTTTCCTCGACGCATACTCCGGATACCATCAAATCAAGATGGCGGAGTCAGATCAAGCCACAACGGCATTTATCACTCCATACGGCCCCTTATTTTTTAACACCATGCCTTTCGGGCTAAAAAACGCCGGTGCAACCTATCAACGCATGATTCAGACATGCTTGGAGACACATATTGGCAAAACATTGGAGGCATATGTAGACGATGTGGTCATTAAACCAGACACGTCGAATCCTTAATAGACGACTTGAGGCTCATGTTCGACAATCTCCGAACATACGACATTAAGCTCAATCTGGAAAAATGCGTCTTCGGCGTGCCCGCCGGAAAGCTCTTAGGCTTCATCATCTCCAACAGAGGAATCGAAGCAAATCCGGCTAAAATCCGAGCTCTGTCACAGTTGGCCATCCCAACAGACCTCAAGCAAATCCAGAAACTAACTGGATGCGTGGCTGCCTTAAGCCGCTTCATCTCCCGATTAGGAGAAAAGGCACTGCCTCTTTATCGCCTTCTTCGACGCACCGAACACTTTGAGTGGATGGATGCGGCCATGGCCGGACTAGAGGAAATAAAAGCCATTTTTGCCACAAACCCAATCTTGGCCGCGCCAAATGTCGGCGAACGAATGTTGTTATATATAGCGGCAACACACCAAGTTGTAAGTGCAGTGCTCGTCGTCGAACGAGAGACGGACGGACATAAGTTCCCGCTTCAAAAGCCGGTATACTATGTATCCACTGTCCTCACTCCATGCAAGTCATGGTACCCACATTATCAAAAGATAGCATACGCGGTCTTCATGGCATCCCGGAAACTACGACACTACTTTCAAGAGTGTTCAATTACGGTGGCCTCTGAAGCACCACTCAATGACATAATAAACAACCGCGAGGCCACGGGCCGAATTGCTAAATGGGCTATTGAGCTCCTTCCGTTCGACATAATATACAAACCACGGCGAGCCATTAAGTCACAAGTACTGGCTGATTTCGTCGCCGAATGGACAGAAGCCGAACTCCCTAAAGAGTACGGCGCATACTCCAATTGGATCATGCACTTTGACGGCTCTAAAATGCTTGCTAGTCTGGGGGCTGGTGTCGTCCTGACATCCCCCATCGGAGATACAGTCCAATACGTACTCCAAATACTATACACAGACTCCAACAATGCAGCAGAATACGAGGCCCTGTTACATGGTCTCCAGATGGCAGTCTCCATAGGCATTCAACGCCTAGAGGTGCGTGGGGATTCGAACCTCGCAATATCTCAAATAAATGGAGACTTCGACGCCAAGGATCCAAAAATGGTGGCTTACCGCAACGCCGTCCTCAAAATGTTAGCTCGGTTCGAGGGGCTTGAATTCCACCATGTGGCCCGGGAAAACAATCAGGCGGCGGATATCCTCGCCCGCATCGGTGCTAAGCGCGACCCTGTCCCACCTAATATCTTCTTGGAAAGGCTGTTTAAGCCATCCGTGGTATGGGAAGGGGAGACCGGAAACAATAGTCTGGACCCGGCCACAACAACAGATACCAAACACTCTGACATAATCGGAGGCTCTGCCACCGAAATAACACCTTCCGCCCACGTAATAATGGCTGTCATCACCCCGTGGACAGAACCATTCCTGGCCTACCTAACTAGGCAGGAACTACCCGAGGACCCAAACGTGGCGCGCTGCATTGTGCGGCGGTCTAAAGCCTACAAGGTCCACGAGGGAGAGCTTTATAAGAAAAGCACTATCGGAGTCCTTCAAAGGTGCATCTCCGAAGAGGAAGGGCGGCGACTTTTGGCAGAAATTCATGCTGGACTTGGCGGCCACCACGCCGCATGTCGTGGAATTGCCACGGCAGATGTCCTCGTGCAAGGACTTACTCGTGGAGCCATCGCAGCTAGGAAGCTTAAAGGGGTTAAACGGGACAAGGAACACGAGGGTTATACTGGTTCGGCCCCTTACGGTGAAGGTAAAAGCCTACGTCCAGTTGAGGTGGTATTGATTAGGGTTTCGATGACCAGGAGCTAAACCGCCCTGCCTGGTTATCGATCTTGTCTTTCTTGTCCCCAAACCGACGTCGGGTCGTCCCTTTATATAGAGAGGTTGACGCCCAGCGGCTCTCAGAGCCCCGGCCGGCTCATAACAGTGTCCGGCTCGAACTCTTAACTATTCTTGCCTTACACTACAAGTCTTGCCATACGGCGGTTTATCACTACGGGCCTTAAGCCATCTCCGGGTCTTAAGCCCATTATTAACCGGCCGTCTTGAAGCTTGGTACTGGGCTTCACGTGATGACCATTATGCCATAACCCGGCCCCTCTTGGGCGGGTGATTCCAATGGTTATATCCTCAACATTAGGCCCCAGATTGATTTGAACCGGTTCATGTCAATCTTCAATTCCTTTGAGAGAAAAAATCTTCCGGCTTATGGTCGTGCGAAGGTTATAACCCGTCGTGACGTCATCTTCTGGATTCCTGGTAACCCGCCATGACGTCATCTTCCATTAAGTCCATTTTTATTCTGTTATACTCCAACGGATCTTATCTTTAATGGCTATCCCGAAAATCGAGGCGCTTTCGTGGCACGATAATCACGTCATGGCCTCCTCGTTTCTCCCGCCCACTTACTAGCCGCACCTTATAAATAAGCCCGGCCCATGAGTCTTCCCTCACTTGTCGCCTCCATCTTCTTCCTCCTCTCGCCACTGTACTGCCGCTCGAGCTCCGCCGCCGCCGCCGCGGGTCTCCTCGTCTTCACCAACTCAGGCCGCTGCATCAACCTGAACGTGACCAGAAAAACGCGACGAACCTCCGCAGTAACTCCGCATCTGTAAGCTTTCTCCTCCCTGTTCCTCAGATCCGCATTAGCGACCTTCGAGTTCGTCGGTGTTCGTCGCCGTTCATCACGAACACTTGATAGATTCCACTGTTAACACCCCTTCTTGATCTTTAGACAGTATAGAACTGCTGCGGTAACTGTTTCGCATCCGTCCCAAATGCACATAGATCCTTTCTACTGCACAGAAGCCCCGTTCGAGCCTATGAACTTCCTCTGTGTCAGTTCTAGGTCTAGAAATTTTTATTTTTAGCCGACCGTTTGATCCAGAATAATTACTGCGATCTGTGAAACTTGTTTGCGCCACACTTAGTCAAAAATTGCATCTGTTTAGCTATGGCGGCTCACATTTCCGGCTTAAAAGAAGCCACGCGCCATTTTGAGTGTTGAACTATAAATTTCTTCCGGCTTATAATTGAACCGGACATTTCCCTTTTGCCATAGGCTTCATCTTTCACAATGCCACCCAAGGCTCCCAAGGCACCCATCACGTGCAACTGGATGAGATCCAATGTCACTGATGACACTTTAGCCGATTTCGTGAAGACGGGTTACCTGCCCAAGAAGGAGGTCATGTCTTATCGTGCCCCTGACCCGTCAGAGGAAAAACCTCAACCTAGAGATGGCGAGGTGGTGATATTTGCTGATCACATGAGCCAGGGCTTCGCACCGCCCGGCTCAGAATTCTTTAGAGAGGTTCTGAACTTCTTTGATCTGCGGCCGCAAGACATAGGACCCAATTCCGTGTCAAATATTTGCAATTTTCAAGTATTCTGCGAAGTCTATCTCGGAGAAGAGCCCAGCCTACTGCTCTTTAGAGAGCTGTTTTATCTGAATCGCCAGAACGAGTGTGCCAACGGGCCGAGCTTGGAACTTGGTGGAATCTCCATTCAACGACGGAGAGATTGCCTCTTTCCTTACGCTGAGCCGCCAAGCCATCCAAAGGACTCGAACCAGACATGGTTCTACTGCCAGGATACTTCTCCGGCTGACGAGAGCCCTCTGCCCGGCTTTCGTGCCCTGCGTCTGGAGCCAAATCACCCCCTGCCAGACAAACTATCTCAAGCTGAGCGTCAACCTCTGATCCCCACCATCAATAAGATCAAGGCTCTCCTGGGAAATGGCCTCAACGGCATTGATCTGGTCCGGGTCTGGATCTCTTGGCGGGTGATCCCCTTGAGCCGCCGCCCCGGCTTAATGTGTGCTTACACGGGCCGGAAGGATGACCCTCTGCGGCACAGCCCCAACGATCTTCCTGAGGACGTCGTGGACGACATGACCAAGTCTCTCCTGAATGAGAGCTTAGCCGACTGTGGGAGGACCGGCTTAAACCCCTTCTGCCAAGCTAACCCGGGTCCGGCGATAAGCCTCTGACCTGAACACCTTGGTTTTCCTTTTAATAGTTTTCATCTGAACTTTAAGAAATCTTTGTTGTATTTTTCAGGCTAATGACAGGTTCTGGAAGGTCAAATATGACCATGAGGCGGCTAAAAAAGCCAGGAAGGCTAAGAAAGCCGCCAGGAGAGCCGCTCCCCGCAAGAAGGGAAGCAGGCCTACTGCCTCAGAGCTGCTTCAGCTAAGTGATAGCTCCGAGTCAGAGGTAACCCTTGATTCTTTAGGCTATTCTTTTGTTTCCTATTTATTCCTATCCGCCTTATCGATACTGATTATCAGCAGGAGGACACCGGAGCGAGTAACCCGGTGACTGAAGAGGTAACTATACTTTCCTCCGACTCGGAGCCCTTGCCAAGGCTGAAAGTCCGAAGAGTAACCCGGAAAGTAAGATTTTCATATCCTTTAGCTTATCAAGATCCTCAATTTCTTTTGAAGCGACAGATTCACGAGAGCCGGCGGCACACCCGGACCAACAAGGATGCAGACCTCTCCTCCGGCTTACCTGAAGCATCAAGGAAGCGCCGGACCGAGGTTATCTCCAACTTATATCATTTTCATCCTTCGCGGGCATTACTCGTCAACCGCTCAATTCTTCTGATTCAAATTATCAGGAAACTTCACCTTCCTCTGGTGATTCTATGCAATCTAACCTGCCGGCTTTCAAGACCGCACCCGGGTAATGATGATCATCTTATGTTGTGCTTATCTTTACTCATGCTTTTGTACTAACCTTTTGTCCTTTCAGTGCTCAAGCAAAGCTCAGCAAAAGGGCGAAGAAGAATAGACCGGTCGAAGAACTGGTCCTGACTGAACTGGAAGCTTCAGCTCAAGAACCGCCATCTGCCTCAGCTCCTGAAGCCCCCGCTCCAACTGACGAGCCAGCCATAGAGGCTCCAACTAACCCGGAGATCCCCAGCCCAGCTCAGCCGGCCGATGACCCGGACGTTGTAATCACCCGGACGGAATTTGTCGAGCCGGGGAGACCCACTGCGCTGGCTAAATGCTCTGCCAAGGAAGAGTTGCTAGAGCGCCGCAGGGCCAAGCTGGATATCACCAACTATGCTAACTTGAGCATTGGAGATATCGTCTCCGGCTATGTCAATCAGGTGCACAACAGCCGGGACATGGAGATTGACATGGTAAAGCAGATACAGCAAAAATCTGAGGTACAACTCTCTTGCTTACTCCATAGCCATCCTTACCATGCTAGCCCCCAAGTCTATTACTTATGATTGAGTACGTTGTAGACTTAGCTTCCGGCTTACCTTCATGACCCGGCAATCTTCAATTGAATCTTTCAGCATACATTAGCCCCCAAGTGCCAAGTGCCTTTGCTTGTAAAGTGCTTGGGACTTTAATGTTGCATAATAATTACTCAAACTGTAACCCGGAATTTGTACAGGCTGCCTGCAAAAAATTTGAAGCTGAAATCTCTGAGCTGAAGAACCACCTGAAGACTCAGGAAACTGAGACCCGGAAGGCCAACGCCAAATTTGAGTTCAGTGTTGCTACACAAGAAAAGTTGAAGAAGAAATTTGAGACAGAGAGGAAGACTTGGGCTGAAGAGAGCCGCCTTGCTGAGCCGGGCCGAAAAAGCAGAGGCTGCTCTAACTGAGAGAACCGCCGAACTCTCCGGCTTAAAGCGCCATGTGTCACAGATGGTCTCTGCAATCTTCGGTAAGTCATTCTGCAAGCTTTTTACCAAGTTTTCATTTTTTATGTCTCATAAGTCCCCCTACTGTCCGGCTTACCTGACCTTGTTTAAACAGGTCCCAGAAGCTCCAACCTTAACCAGAATATTCTGACCAAGCTGAAGGCCGTGTACACCTTGGTGGAGCAACTCTATACCGGGTCACAGCGTGCGTTAGCCGTTGTGGCTCTGTCCAACGAGGTTCCGACTCACCTGGCGGATGTACTCAGGCGGCTGGCCGTTCTTCCTCAGCGCTTCCAAGAGCTAAGACGGGCCTCTGCAAGAGCCGGAGCTATAGCTGCTTTGAGCCGGGCCAAGGCTTTCCTCCCGGAGCTAGACCCGGCCGACATCGCTCTTGGATACCCCAGTCTGAAGGAAGATGGCACCCCCTTCGACCAAAAAGACTTTGCTGCCTGTGTGAAGATCGTGCGCTCGGTGGCCACCCTGATTGGGAATGACACCGACCTTACCAAGTATCAGCCGGGCTACGATGCGGAAAATCAGAGGATCCCCACTCCACGTTATGAAGCCATCAGCTTGATCCCTCCGACGCGTAAGCACACCTTCGCCCCAGAAGTTGACCCGGCCGGGTTAATTGATGACGAGGATCAATTTGAGGCCTTGAGCGGCATTGACTGGAAATCATCAACCTTCCAGGTCATGGAATCAGCCGGAGGAGCGGAGAGGGATGAGCCGGAAGCTTCAACTCCACAAGCACCTTGATCTTTAGGCGGCTCATGGTTGCACCTTAAAACAATGCCTCAGCTTTTGGACTCGGGGAGTCTTGTAATAGAGTAGGACAAACACTTAATTTTGTCGTGCCATCGTGCACGTGTTGAATGCTTAACTCCATTGAAGCTGCTTCTTCTTATTCCTCCGGGTTATAATTGATCAGTTATTTTCCTTAAGCTCGAATAGCTGTCTTTAACCATCCTGCATAGAAAACAAGTCACAAGTCTCTAGGCGGCTTACCGCACTGAGAATCATAGACCTTATATATATAACCCGGAATATGAACCAAAGTCACCAAAGACTGGCCCTCAATTATATCTTTGATGTAACCATAATAGCATACTTACAAGCCTTCAAGTATACTTCCGGTTTATGTAACCCGAATAATGAGATGAAGATCTCAATTCCGGTTTACCAGCATCAAGAATACTTACTATGTGTTATCAACGTTGTGAATCAAAATTAAGTCGGCAAAGTAAAAGCCGCCCTTGCACACTGTTGATGTGACCAAAAGAACTTGTTGTAAGTCAGAAGATCAAAAACTTAGGGGCTTCCGGTTCGAATACGACCAGAGAACCGTCCCAAAGGGGTTAAGCTAAGATTCGAATGCGATCATATAGCCCCCGGTGGCTTTGGCAATGCCGATCAAGAGGGTACCGACAGCTATGTTCTTTTTGGTTCGAATACGACCCATGTTTGAACAGGAAGCCCCCAAATGACTTTAAGAGTTGTTTAACGACGCTGATTCGAATACGATCCACGTCGGTTTCCAAGGGGGGTTGAGCTATGATTCAAATATGATCAAAGAAAACTCCCTAATGAGCTCGGCACTTTGCCAATCAAGTGGGTATCGACAGCTATGTTCTCTTTGGTTCGAATACGACCTATGTTTGAACAGGAAGCCCCCAGGTGATTATATTGTTTACGGCTAGATTCGAATACGATCATAAGCCGGATCCACCTCCAAGTGACCATGTGATGTTGTAATGGAAATAACACGTTTACCTTTGGAGGAGAAAAGGACAGAGGTCCTGCTTTATTATTTAACATAATATATACATGGCTATAGAAATATGTACATTATGAGAGCCGGTGGCTCAAGTGTAATAAGGCCGAAGCTGAGCTATGTTCCACGGCCGACGGGTCTCTTCCTCCGACTTGCGTGAATCTTTATGCTCCCGAACGTCGATAAGGTAGTATGACCCGTTGTGCAAGTTCTTGCTGACCACAAAGGGCCCTTCCCAAGGCGGGGATAACTTGTGTGCATCTGTTTGATCTTGGATGAGCCGGAGCACCAGATCACCTTCCTGGAAGACCCGGGACTTAACCCGGCGGCTGTGATAACGGCGCAGGTCTTGTTGGTAAATCGCCGAGCGAGCTGCTGCCACATCACGCTGTTCGTCCAACAAGTCAAGAGCATCTTGGCGCGCCCGTTCATTATCCGCCTCAACATAAGCCGCCACTCGAGGCGAGTCATGACGGATGTCACTGGGGAGGACTGCTTCCGCTCCATAAACCATGAAGAAAGGCGTGTAACCCGTAGACCTGTTAGGAGTAGTATTGATGCTCCATAACACGGAGGGTAACTCCTCCACCCAACAACCCGGCGTCCGTTGCAAAGGGACCAAAAGCCGGGGCTTAATGCCCTTCAAGATCTCCTGATTAGCTCTCTCAGCTTGACCATTGGATTGAGGATGAGCCACTGATGAAACATCAAGTCGAATATGCTCTCGTTGACAAAACTCCTCCATGGCGCCCTTAGACAGATTGGTACCATTGTCAGTTATAATGCTGTGTGGAAAGCCGAAGCGAAATATCACCCTTTTCATGAACTGAACCGCCGTGGCCGCGTCACACTTGCTAACTGGCTCTGCCTCAACCCACTTTGTGAACTTGTCAACTGCCACCAAAAGGTGGGTCTTCTTATCCTTGGACCTTTTAAAAGGCCCAACCATATCAAGCCCCCAGACCGCAAATGGCCAAGTGATTGGAATCATCCTCAGCTCCTGAGCCGGCACATGAGCCCGTCGCGAGAACCTCTGACAACCGTCACATCGACTGACCAAGTCCTCCGCATCAGCATGAGCCGTCAGCCAATAAAAACCATGACGAAAAGCCTTGGCCACAAGAGATTTTGAGCCGGCATGATGGCCACAATCCCCCTCGTGAATCTCACGCAAAATATCTTGGCCTTCCTCAGGGGAAACACAACGCTGGAAAGTTCCAGTGACACTGCGGCGATGTAGCTCACCATTGATAATTATCATTGACTTAGACCGCCGGGTTATCTGTCTGGCCAAAGTTTCATCCTCAGGCAACTCTCCCCGGGTCATGTAAGCCAAGTATGGTACTGTCCAGTCTGGGGTGATGTGGAGAGCCGCCACCAACTGTGCTCCGGGTCAGGGACAGCCAAGTCTTCCTCTGTAGGTAACTTAACAGAAGGGTTATGCAAGATGTCCAAGAAAGTATTAGGCGGCACCGGCTTTCGCTGAGAGCCCAGCCGGCTTAGTGCATCAGCCGCCTCGTTCTTCCTGCGATCGATGTGCTCTACTTGGTAACCCTGAAAGTGTCCAGCAATGGCATCAACTTCACGGCGATAAGCCGCCATGAGAGGGTCCTTGGAATCCCACTTGCCTGATACTTGTTGAGCCACTAAGTCTGAGTCGCCGAAGCACCTTACCCGGCTCAAGCTCATCTCCTTAGCCATCCGAAGACCATGGAGCAAGGCCTCGTACTCAGCCGCATTGTTAGTACAAGGAAACATCAACCGTAGCACATAATGAAACTTGTCACCTTTAGGGGAAGCCAATACAACTCCAGCCCCCGAGCCCTCCAATTGCCTAGACCCATCGAAGTGAATAGTCCAATATGTATTATCCGGCTTTTCTTCAGGCACCTGTAGCTCTGTCCAATCGTTGATGAAATCCACCAAAGCTTGAGATTTAACAGCAGTGCGTGGTACGTATTTCAGACCATGAGGCCCAAGCTCTATAGCCCACTTAGCCACTCTTCCTGTGGCTTCTCTGTTTTGGATGATATCTCCAAGGGGAGCAGAACTAACCACAGTGATGGGGTGACCCTGGAAATAATGCTTAAGCTTCCGGCTTGCCATGAACACACCATAAACAAGCTTCTGCCAATGTGGATACCGCTGTTTGGACTCAATGAGCACTTCACTGACGTAGTAAACCGGCCGCTGAACCGGATACTCCTTACCCTCTTCCTTGCGCTCCACCACCACAGCCACACTGACGGCTCGTGTGTTAGCAGCTACATACAGTAATAAGGGCTCCTTGTCAACCGGAGCAGCAAGGACTGGGGGCTCAGCCAGCTGTCTCTTCAAATCCTCGAAAGCAGCATTAGCAGCATCATTCCAGATAAAATCATCAGTTTTCTTCATCAACTGGTACAGTGGCATGGCCTTTTCACCCAAACGGCTTATAAACCGGCTCAAAGCAGCGATGCGGCCTGCCAGACGCTGGACGTCGTTTATACACGCCGGCTTAGCCAGAGAGGTGATTGCCTTGATTTTTTCCGGGTTAGCTTCAATGCCTCTGTTAGAAACCAGGAAACCCAAGAGCTTGCCTGCAGGAACACCAAAAACACATTTGGCCGGGTTAAGCATCATCTTGTAAACCCGGAGATTATCAAAGGTTTCTCTAAGGTCATCGACCAGGGTCTCCTTCTCCCTGGACTTAACCACGATGTCATCCACATAGGCATGAACATTGCGCCCAATCTGGTTATGAAGACAATTCTGCACACAACGCTGGTAAGTCGCCTGTGCACTCTTGAGTCCAAAAGGCATAGACACATAACAGAAGGCTCCAAAGGGAGTGATGAACGCCGTCTTCTCCTGGTCCTTAACTGCCATTTTAATCTGATGGTATCCAGAATAAGCATCCAAAAAACTTAAGCGCTCACAACCCGCCGTGGCATCAATGATTTGATCAATACGGGGGAGAGCAAAAGGATCAGCCGGACACGCTTTGTTTAAATCCGTGTAGTCCACACACATCCGCCAGGTGCCATTCTTCTTGAGCACGAGCACCGGGTTAGCTAACCATTCTGGATGAAAGACTTCGACAATAAACCCGGCCGCCAAGAGCCGGGCCACCTCCTCAGCAATGGCTTTCCGCCTCTCCTCATTAAACCGCCGAAGGAATTGCCTGACTGGCTTAAATTTCGGATCAATATTGAGAGTGTGCTCAGCGAGTTCTCTAGGTACACCTGGCATGTCAGAAGGTTTCCATGCAAAAATGTCCCTATTCTCACGGATGAACTCGATGAGCGCGCTTTCCTATTTTGGATCCAGATTGGCATTGATGCTAAACTGCTGAGATGAGTCACCTGGAACGAAATCAACAAGTTTAGTCTCATTAGCTGACTTAAATTTCATTGCCGGCTCATGCTCCGTGGTCGGCTTTTTCAGAGATGTCATATCTGTTGGGTCAACATTGTCCTTGTAAAACTTCAGCTCCTCTGTTGCACAAACAGATTCTGCATAAGCCGCGTCACCTTCCTCACACTCCAAGGCTATCTTTCGGCTGCCATAAACCGTAATGGTCCCACTGTGACCCGGCATCTTGAGCTGTAAGTATACGTAACACGGTCGTGCCATGAACTTGGCGTAAGCGGGCCGCCCAAATATGGCATGATAGGGACTTCTTACCACCTCAAAGGTCAATTTTCCACCCTGTAGTTGTACTCATCTCCAAAGGCCACTTCCAGTTCGATCTTACCAACTGGATAAGCTGACTTACCAGGCACCACACCATGGAAAACAGTATTGGACTGGTTGAGGTTCTTATCAATCAACCCCATACGACGGAAGGTCTCATAATAGAGGATGTTGATGCTGCTGCCTCCA
This sequence comes from Triticum aestivum, assembly GCF_018294505.1. NCBI lineage: Eukaryota > Viridiplantae > Streptophyta > Magnoliopsida > Poales > Poaceae > Triticum > Triticum aestivum. The sequence continues at coordinate 172,191,046 of NC_057814.1, forward strand.
TCCATGAGCACCTTAGTGAACTTATATCCTCCCACCTGAGGGGCCACCACCAGGGCCAGGTGACCCGGATTATCAACCCGGGGAGGGTGATCCTCCCTACTCCACACAATAGGCTGCTCAGACCATCTTAAATAGCGTGGAACCGCCGGCTCAACAGCATTCACAGCCCTCTTATGAAGCTTCTGATCTCGCTTACACAGACTGGTGGTAAACACATGATACTGTCCACCATTGAGCTGCTTTGGATTGGTCTGGTATCCCCCCTGTTGCTGTTGATGACCCTGGCAGGGCTGCTGATTAAAGCCCCCTTGAACATTCTGAGGATTGGAATTTGAGCCGCCGCCCGGGCCATGAAAGCCGCCAGCGCCTGAGCCGCCGCCCGAGCCATTGTTGCCATTAAAGGCATTGGAATTCTTAAAGGCCTTCATGATTGTGCAATCTTTCCATAGATGAGTAGCTGGCTTCTCCCTAGAGCCATGCCTTGGACAAGGCTCATTCAACAACTGCTCAAGCGTTGGGCCTGAACCGCCGGCTCAGGGAGGTGGCCTCCCCTTACGTCGCTGGTTGTTACCCTGTGAGCTGGCATTGGCCACAAACTCCATGCTGCCATCAGCCTTACGCTTATTACCTCCTTGGTTCGCCGGGTTATGCTGAGGACCCTTGCCATTGCCGTTCTTCTTTCCCTTCCCTGTCCTTTCATCATCTGACGCGGGGTCCTTGGTACTATCAGAGTCGGCGTACTTGACGAGAGCCGCCATCAGCGTACCCATATCATTGCAATCGCGCTTGAGCCGCCCAAGTTTCATCTTCAGGGGCAGGAAACGACAATTCTGCTCCAACATTAAGACTGCAGAGTCGGCATCCATCTTATCAGATGAATGTATTATCTTGACCACCTCAAAGGTCAATTTTTCCACCCTGTAGTTGAACTCATCTCCAAAGGCCACTTCCAATTCGATCTTACCAACTGGATAAGCCGACTTACCAGGCACCACACCATGGAAAACAGTATTGGACTGGCTGAGGTTCTTATCAATCAACCCCATACGACGGAAGGTCTCATAATAGAGGATGTTGATGCTGCTGCCTCCGTCCATGAGCACCTTAGTGAACTTATATCCTCCCACCTGAGGAGCCACCACCAGGGCCAAGTGACCCGGATTGTCAACCCGGGGAGGGTGATCCTCCCTACTCCACACAATAGGCTGCTCAGACCATCTTAAATAGCGTGGAACCGCCGGCTCAACAGCATTCACAGCCCTCTTATGAAGCTTCTGATCTCGCTTACACAGACTGGTGGTAAACACGTGATACTGTCCACCGTTAAGATGCTTTGGATTGGTCTGGTAACCCCCCTGCTGCTGTTGATGACCCTGGCCGGACTGTTGATTAAAGCCCCCTTGACCATTCTGAGGATTAAGATTTGAGCCGCCGCCCGGGCCATGAAAACCGCCAGCGCCTGAGCCGCCACCCGGGCCATTGTTGCCATTAAAGGCATTGGAATTCTTAAAGGCCTTCATGATTGCGCAATCTTTCCATAGATGAGTAGCTGGCTTCTCCCTAGAGCCATGCCTCGGACAAGGCTCGTTCAACAACTGCTCGAGCATCGGGCCTGACCCGCCAGCTCGGGGAGGTGGCCTCCCTTTACGTTGCTGGCTGTTACCCTGTGAGTTGGCATTGGCCACAAACTCCATGCTGCCATCAGCCTTACGCTTGTTACCTCCTTGGTTTGCCGGGTTATGCTGAGGACCCTTGCCATTGCCGTTCTTCCTTCCCTTCCCTGTCCTTTCATCATCTGAAGCGGGGTCCTTGGTACTATCAGAGTCGGCGTACTTGACGAGAGCCACCATCAGCGTACCCATATCATTGCAGTCGCGTTTGAGCCGCCCGAGTTTCATCTTCAGGGGCAGGAAGCGACAATTCTGCTCCTACATTAAGACTGCAGAGCCGACATCCATCTTATCAGATGAATGTATTATCTCCTTGACCTGACGAACCCAATGTGTCGTAGACTCACCCTCCTGCTGTTTACAGTTAGTCAAATCCATAATTGACATAGACTGCCTACAGGTATCCTTAAAGTTTTGTATGAACCGGGCTTTCAGCTCAGCCCAAGACCCGATAGAATTCGGCGGCAGCCCTTTCAACCAAGTGCGGGCAGTCCCATCTAACATCATGGTGAAGTACTTGGCCATCGCCGCTTCACTGACCTCCAGCAATTCCATGGCCATCTCGTAACTCTCGATCCAGGCTCCGGGTTGTAAATCAGCCGTGTAATTAGGCACCTTCCTAGGCCCTTTGAAGTCCTTGGGTAGACGTTCATTGCGGAGAGCCGGCACTAAACAAGGGACACCTCCAGTCCTCGTAGGGATACCCAGGTCAACGGAAGCCGTCGGATAAGCCGGGGGTGGCTGGTAAGCCGTCAACTGAGGCACCTGCTCCGCCTCTTGCCGTGCTCTATCTTGGTCTGCTGCGTGAAAGGCTCCGTTATGAGCCGGGCCGTGGCCAGGCGGCAAGTCATGGCGTTGGACATTGCTTGAGCCGGTCGCTGAGACCATGTGTCTGCTATAACTCAGGCTCCGGCCTGGACGAGGGGTTGAACGGATCCTGTCCCGGCTATAAGAGTATGCCTCTTCCTGCGCCAGAGCTGTCTGAAGGAGTTCTCTGACCTGGCGGGTTTCAACCGCCGTTGGAGAGTCACCATCAATTGGGAGAGCCGCCAGCCGTGCCGCCGCGGCGACCATGTTTTCCAATGGGTTGGCATAATGACCCGGTGGTATTGGCACGTACTGAGGCGGGGCAGGGTTCACCCGGGGAGGTCCCATCACTTGGGGCTGAATTGGCGTCCCAGCCCCGGGCACTATGATCTCCGGTGGGTTACTAGACCCTGCACCCGGCGTGTTGAAGAGGTTTCGAGGATCGTAAACCGGAGGGAGTCGAGATTGGGCCTTTTGATGCCTCCTTCTCATGACCTCATTGGATGCGTTCTGATCCATCGTGAGCCGGAAGGACTGTGCCTGAATCAACTGAGTCTGGGCGTCGAGAGCCGCCCTCTCTGCAGCCATCCTGATCCCCTCCGCCTCCAGATCCTCCTTGGCCTTTGCTAGATCCAACTTTAACTGTGCCACCTCCGCGTCATGTTGAACTTGATCCACCGGAGCCACCGTAGCGGTCAACAGGACCGTCATCTTGTCTGTGAGATCCATCAGCACCTGAGCCGGCGAAGGCACCGGGCTTCCTGACCCGGAGGCGGGGTTTTGAACAGGTTGCGCGCCGGCCATGAAGATTCCAACCCGGCTCGGTGGTTCAAAGGGGTCCGGAATGCTGTCGCCATCAGAACAACCCCTGAGCCTGCCATCTTGAAGTTGATACAACGAGTTTGACTCATCCATAGACGACTCACCGTCAGAGCCGGCGGCCGTCTCATCACCAGATCCAGATCCTTCAGAGAGTCCTCCATGGACACATCCCACAAAAGCATGCTTCAAGGCAGGTAGAGCCCGGGCGGGTCGTGCACGCTGAGCCGTCTCGATGAGATCGGCGCAGAGATCCGGCTCAGGGCCCGGCTCACCAATCTTGCCAATGAAGACATGAATTCCGCCGAAGGGTACCCGGTACCCGTACTCAATTGAGCCGGCGTCGGGGCCCCAGTTTGCATCGTCGATGTAGAGCTTGCCGCGACGACTCTTGGTCATCCGGCCCACAGCGTATCCCTTGAGCCCTTCGAAGCTGCCCTTCAAGAACTCAAATCCACCGTGCGCCAGCCCCACGGTGGGCGCCAACTGTCGTGGAATTGTCACGGCAGATGTCCTCGTGCAAGGACTTACTCGTGGAGCCATTGCAGCTAGGAAGCTTAAAGGGGTTAAACGGGACAAGGAACACGAGGGTTATATTGGTTCGGCCCCTTACGGTGAAGGTAAAAGCCTACGTCCAGTTGAGGTGGTATTGATTAGGGTTTCGATGACCAGGAGCTAAACCGCCCTGCCTGGTTATCGATCTTGTCTTTCTTGTCCCCAAACCGCCGCCGGGTCGTCCCTTTATAGAGAGAGGTTGACGCCCAGCGGCTCTCAGAGCCCCGGCCGGCTCATAACAGTGTCCGGCTCGGACTCTTAACTATTCTTGCCTTACACTACAAGTCTTGCCATACGGCGGTTTATCACTACCGGCCTTAAGCCATCTCCGGGTCTTAAGCCCATTATTAACCCGCCGTCTTCAAGCTTGGTACTGGGCTTCGCGTGATGACCATTATGCCATAACCCGGCCCCTCCTGGGCGGGTGATTCCAATGGTTATATCCTCAACACCGCAGCTCGGGCCCTTGTAAGCAAGGCCTTCCGTACAGGTTACTACTGGCCGACGGCCCAAGCAGACGCACAGGACCTCATTCAATGTTGCGTCGGTTGCCAGCTTTTTGCAAACCAAAGCCATATGCCGCCTACCGCTCTCCAAACAATCCCCATTACTTGGCCCTTTGCGGTCTGGGGGCTTGATATGGTCGGACCCCTCAAAGGGGGAAGCCATAAGAAAAAATACTTATTGGTCATGGTGGATAAATTCACCAAATGGATAGAAGCCAAACCAGTTAAAACGGCCGAATTCGGACCAGTGATAGACTTCATATCCGGTGTTGTACACCGTTATGGCGTCCCCCACAGCATCATCACTGATAACGGCTCGAACTTTACAGCTGACGAGGTAAAACTTTGGTGCAGCAACATGGGCATCAAGCTCGATTATGCTTCTGTCTATCACCCGCAAACTAACGGTCAAGTCGAACAAGCAAACGGTCTTATCATGAGCGGCATTAAACCCAGATTAGTGCGATCCTTGAAGGAATCCGATACGCACTGGGTAGAGGAGCTCGACTCCGTACTATGGGGGCTGCGGACCACGCCGAATTGCACTACCGGATACACACCTTTTTTATGGTATACGGCGCAGAGGCGGTACTGCCCTGAGACATAATTCATGACTCACCTCGAGTGCGCATGTATGAAGAGAAAGAAGCCGAGCTTGATCGGCAGGACAGTTTGGACGCCCTGGAGGAGGAGCGTGACGTGGCAAAAGCCCGTTCCGCATTCTATCAGCAACAGGCTCAAAGGTATCAAAGCAGAGAAGTACGGGCCAAAACTTATAACGTTGGCGAACTCGTTCTACGCCTACCGGAGAAGAAAAAGAACAAGCTCAAGCCCAAATGGGAAGGTCCCTTTGTTATTGACCAAGTTCTGACCGGTGGAGCGTACCGTCTGCGGGAAGCATCGGACAATCGACTAGAGCCAAACCCATGGAACGCAGCCAGACTCCGAAGGTTCTACACCTAGTGCCGGACTCTATGTTCGTCTCCTTACCTCTGTCAATTTTTATATATTCGTTATCTGTCTTTTCTTTCTTTCTCTCTTCTCCTTTTTTTCTTCAAGGCCTTAAAAGGCTAAAATGTGTCTTGACTACACAATCTTGACGCGCTAGCTGCGCTCATGATACCTGGGGGCTTCTTATACAGAACCTTAATATAGCTACGTTCCGGGCTCTAGGCCCTACACACGTGTTACTTTTCACATGTACCTTTTTTCGCCACTATATGCATCGATATGACTTAAGTTTTGGCCAAGCTGGGTTGCCTGGCTCTTGTGTTTATGCCCTACGTTCCCGTTAATTCAGCTAGGGCATAAGGGGAGCACCTCTGCGATTGTTACTGCCGGGTCAGCCGGATGTGTACCTCAGACTGGGTGAAGCCGAAAGCTAGCGTTCTTAAGGGAATATTCGGTCGGTGAACAAAAGATGATTTCTATTTATTGTACTACATGCCCCCAGAAGTTTATATCATGCGTCTCTTTTCGCAGTCCGGACATGCACATTAATGCATGCATACCCAGGGAAAGGAACCCTTAACGGAACTATTCTCCCTGGAATATGTTTCTTACTATCCATGTAATATAACATAGCTAGTTGGGTACTTGTCTGTTCACGCACTTATGACCCCTACGCCTGGTTTCCACGCATATCCCGGTTTTTACATAACTAAGCGGGTATTCGGATACACACCAGACTGTCGGGTCCGGAGGTTGAAGCGAAAGGTTCCGCCATGACAAATTATTTACAATCCGGCTAGGGACAATATATGTCACTTGAAGTACACAGTCACTTAGACTGACTAAATTCTTCTTCTATACCATCCAACAGGCTGTCTAGCCTACAGTCCTGTTGAGAATACTTTGCGGCTAATTCTACCTGGTCATAAACCAAACTGATGGGGATCTCTTTCCCGTCAGGCCCCAAAGGTACGACCTCGGCCATGTGGTTCGGGTCAGCCTGGGTATATTGCGTCTTCACCATGGCCCAGGCCTCCCTTGCACCTTGTCGGCAGGCCGATATCTTCCATAATCGGAAGCGCCGCCACACTCCCTTGAGCTTTTCTGCAAGCTCTCTCATGCCTCCTGGCAGGGAGGCGGACGGCCACAATGCTTGGGCAATGCCCTGCATCACCTGCCGCACTTGTTCGTGCAGTTGTGAGAGCTCTGGCAGAAGATCGTCCGTAGACCCGGGCATCTCCTCCGCGGGACGACCCGTCAGCATACCTACAGATATAACTCTGTCAGACGGTTTCTTCGCCGAACTCTATAAAAGTTTGTTCAAGCACTTACTGAAAATGCCGCGTCGAAGCCTCTTATTCTCCTTTACGGAGTCAGCAAGCTGGGCCCGAACATCTTTCAGTTCAACGCTCAGCTGGGTATTGGCGTCTTGGAGATCTTTTTCTCCCGCCTAACTTGCGTAAGCACTCGCTCACCAGCCTTTAGCTGTCGTTGAGCATGTTGCGCATCCGGATTCACTCCGGGACCATCTGCATAATCTATTGTTAGATTTGCACGCATGCCACATACTACCTGGTACATGACATTCTTTGCAATGAAAACAAGTGTTACCAGATGGGGCCTTCTCAGACTCCTTCACCGTGGCAACTGCGGCCTGAAGCTGGGCTTTGCACTCCTCCAGCTCTAGAGACAACTGGGTATTCTTCTCCGTAAGAACCTATGCAAACAATGATCCTTAAATCAGTTGTGCCAACTATTTCAAGTCTCAGGGGCTACTCATAATTATTAGATTTCCTTACCCAAATATCTTTTACATACTGGTCTGTGGCTCTGGCAAGACCATTTTGAGCAGCTCGGATGTACGCGTCTCCTGAGTTGAAGGCATCGAACGCCTCCTGGGAGAAACAAGCATCACGGAGTACTACCCGGCGACGCCTGTGATTCATTGCGCTCTCCACTTCGGAATTTGTAGCGGATAGCCTATCCGCATCCTCTGTAGGAGGAACATCCGGCGTTGGCCCCATGTTAGCGTCCGCCTCTATGTCCGGCTCTGGAGCCCAACTGGTGGAGGCATGACCGGCAACCTCTCCGGATATAGTCCGGCGAGCGTTTTTCCTACTAGGAAACATGGGCGTTATTATATTTTAAAAGACGATCACCATGGAGCGGGGTTCTCTTTCGTACCTCTGCGATGGCGTATCAGTCCTGGCCGCCTTCCTTTTAAGCCTACCCGGCTTCGGTGCCCCTTGTTGGCGAGTCACTGCGGGTTCGGCATGGCGTCCCGAGGGCCTTCCTATAAAACACCATATGTGTGCGATAGGTGAAGTGCAGAAAAAGGGATCCTTCTTGGAAGTTAGGGCTCCGGTTTTACTTACATGCGATGCTGGGAGTAGTCCAGGATAATCGGCTATGATGGCCACCAAGGTACCGTCACAGCTCAACTGATAGAACGTTCTGTCGATGAGCTCCACAAATGTGTCCGTATCTTCTTCGAGTCCGGGGTCGAGGGCCCGGTCAGGGTCCTCTGGTTGTGGAGACGGGCTGTGGACCTCCCTCACAGCTTTTCGCAGTTCCTGCTATGAAATAGCAAGGTAAATACTTATGGCAAAGAATGCGGAAAGGATTGGAGTGGAAAGTAGCAGCTCACCCAGCTTGGGGGGTTGTACATGGAGAATCCATCCCGTGGCTTAATACAGACGAACTTCTCCTTTTCTCCTTTATATAAATCGGACAGTATCTTCGCTAGGGCAGCGACGGAGTCCGGACCTTTACGACCGCAGCAGGTGGCATCATCTTCTCCATTGAAGTGCCACATGGGTTGTCCCCGATATTGAAGTGGCTGCACCCCCGCATTATACATATGGACATAACCTCGGTTATTGTCAATCCTGATTTGGCCAGCATCTCTATCCGGCCCATCAGGTAAAGGACTTCTCCGTTATCTTCCTCCTGGGGGCTCCGAGGGCGCCAGCTGCGGCGTTTCCTCAAAGGGGAGCTGTCGAACTCAGGAAGGCCCATCCGAATAGGATCTGGAAGGGGGACGTCCTCCATATAAAACCACTCCGAAGGCCAGTCTTCAGACGTCTTCTTCGGGGTATCGGACAGGTATCCGGTCCCGGCGATGCGCCATATTTCGGCTCCGCCCACTTGATATATTGACCCCTTCTGTGTACGGGGCACGAGGCAGAATAGCCTCTGCCATAGCTCGAAATGAGCTTCGCAGCCCAGAAACAGCTCGCAAAGGGCGAAGTAGCCAGCGATGTGTAATATGGAAGCGGGGGTAAAGTTATGCAACTGGAGGCCGTAGAACTCCAGGAGCCCGCGGAGGAACGGATGGATTGGAAATCCAAGTCCCCTTAATAAGTAAGGGACAAGGCATATCCGCTCCCCCTGGATGGGTTAGGGAAGCTCTCCGCTTGCTCCCCACCATTGTAGGTAGCGAGCCCGGCTCGAACGGGGACCATATACGCTGGAGGGAGAAATCCCTGGGTCTGTAACTCTACTAATTGGTTGTGAGGGACGGAACACTTCTTCCAATCGCCGGGCTTAGGGCTACGGGAGCGAGAGGAGGAGCTGCGATGGCCGGCCAAGTTGGAATGGATTTTTCAGGCGCGCTCCAATGGATACTCGTTGTGGGAGGATGGTGTGATCTGGATCTAAGAATCCCCGTCTCTTTAATAGACGGTTTACTCACATGGCTAGGGTGGCAAATGTAAAAATGCCCTGGCTTCTCGCATTCGCTCGACACATGGAAGATAGCCATTATTAGGCGCAAAAGCCAAGGAGTGCAACATTTATGGGAAGCCGGACACTACTCGACAGGTACTCAGAATTTGGAGAAGAACCCGCCTTGCAATGCCAAAGACAATCTGCGCGCCGGACTCATCGTCATTGAAGCCTGGTTCAGGGGCTACTGAGGGAGTCCTGGATTAGGGGTTCCTCGGACTGTTGGACTATGAAGATACAAGAATGAAGACTTCATCCCGTGTCCGGATGGGACTCTCCTTGGCGTGGAAGGCAAGCTTGGCAATACGGATATGTAGATCTCCTCCCTTGTAACCGACTCTATGTAACCCTATCCCCCTCCGGTGTCTATATAAACCGGAGGGTTTAGTCCGTAGGACAACAACAATCATACCATAGGCTAGCTTCTAGGGTTTAGCTTCTACGATCTCGTGGTAGATCAACTCTTGTAATACTCATATCATCAAGATCAATCAAGCAGGAAGTAGGGTATTACCTCCATCGAGAGGGCCCGAACCTGGGTAAACATCGTATCCCCTGCCTCCTGTTACCATCCGCCTTAGATGCACAATTCGGGACCCCCTACCCGAGATCCGCCGGTTTTGACACTGACATTAATCATAAGTGGGATGCTTGTCCAAGGAAGGGCAGTACCCAAGCACCGGTCCACCCACATATCAAATTATCAAAGTAACGAACGCGAATCATATGAGCATGATGAAAACTAGCTTGACGATAATTCCCATGTGTCCTCGGGAGCGCTTTCCTTTATATAAGAGTTTGTCCAGGATTGTCCTTTGCTACAAAAAGGATTGGGCCACCTTGCTGCACCTTGTTTACTTTTGTTACTTGTTACCCGTTACGAATTACCTTATCACAAAACTATCTGTTACCCATAATTTCAGTGCTTGCAGAGAATACCTTACTGAAAACTGCTTGTCATTTCCTTCTGCTCCTCGTTGGGTTTGACACTCTTACTTATCGAAAGGACTACGATAGATCCGCTATACTTGTGGGTCATCAGTTATTTGGTTGCAGGGTTGTTTGAGAGAGACCATCTTCATCCTACGCCTCCCACATATTGATAAACCTTAGGTCATCCACTTGAGGGAAAATTGCTACTGTCCTACAAAACTCTGCGCTTGGAGGCCCAACACGTGTCTACAAGAATAAAGTTGTGTAGTAGACATCAAGGGTCTAGCTCCAGCATCCGCATTGCGCCTGCACGGGAGGTGAGGCGACAATCCAGACCCGGAGCTGCCGCCGGTCTCCACCTTGGACCGCTCCAGCACAATGCGGAGAGCCATCTCCTCCTCGTAGTCGAGCTCGGAGCCAGAGTCGCTGCCGGAGCTGCTCATGGTGGTGGATGGGATCCGAACCAGAGAGGAAGAGGAGTGGGCGGACACAGGGAGAGAGTGAGCTAGGGTTTGAGCTCGCCGCCCGGATTGGGGTTTTTTGTGGCGTCCGTGGTGGGTCGGACCTGTTAGGCGGACGCGCCCGGGCTTGCACGGGCCGCCCCATATCTGCCCTATTTTTGTGATGGATATGAGGGGTGTTGGTCAGGCCAGGCGTTTGAGGCCCGTTTGAGAGGTCCGGCTGTGTCAATTTTCTATGACCGGTCACTGATCGGACGGCCTGCCCGGATGTTTGAGATGGGTATGAGAGACCCGGTTGTAGATGCTCTCAAGGCGAGCTCGGCGTGGGGACGGGACTACGTACGGCCCACGTATGGATGATACCGCGATCAAGATTCAAGCAACAGTGATGACGCGGTATACTGGCTCATAATGCACGTCACGACTGAGGAGAGCTTTCGAGTCGCGACATGCTCCATATACATACAGCCGTCGAAACGTCTGCGCCGTTCACAAATGATCTTAGAAACCAATGCAAACGACGCCGACGTCCCGACAACAAGGGCAAGCGAAATGATGTCCCGCTTGGTGGAGGCGTCCAGGCCAGGCTACCTATAGTGCACTAATCATACAAGCCCAGCGTCTCATCCTCGAAGGGCGGGGTTCGAATTGACAAATCTTGTGCCATGATCCCTCTAAATGTAAAAATGTGACGTCGGATTTTTAAATTTTGCTTGTGGATTTTTGATTTCGCATGCAGAAGCAGATAAATTTGCCATGTTGTCGTGTAAGGTTTTCTATGTTCTAAACTAAGAACTGCCACGTTCATCAAATCCACCACCCTCCTCGCGCGTTCGTCCTCAATTTCCTGCGTCCGAGTCGTCCTTGTCCTCCACCCTTGCTCCCCCATCCACGCCACCGCCCCACCCGTTGCCCTAGTTGTCATCGTCGAGCACCCCGTCCCTCACAGCTGCCACTGATGTTGCATCAGCGTCGTCTGCGGGGCTCCCATCCGTGGTGATGAGCTGCAAGGTGGAGAACGTCGCCCGCAGGTAGCGACGAAGGAAACAATGTGAGCAGGAAGCAGCAGCAAAGGAATTTTTGGCTGAGGATGTTGTGGACATCAAGGAGGACGTGTCCCTCCACTACGCCTGGTCGCCCCACCCCCGTCCATCCTGCCCCTGACAAGGAAGCCGCCGCCCGCCCCACCCTCGACCGATAATGATCCGACTGCGCGTTGGGTGATTCTAGACACATCTAGGGAAATGTAGGCGCTGGACGACAAGGTGTGCAACTCGCAGCAAGTCCAACGGGCGCGTGCAAGCACGGGTAGCGCCGATGTCCGGTCTACCCAGATCTTGTTCGATGGAATGCCCCAGCAGGAGACAGTACAAACTTTTCTCCATTTTGTATCGCTTCGTTCATTATATTCGCTATGCCATTGGATCAATTAGTTGCATATTGCATCGAATCAATTAGTTACATATTCCATTAGTTTATTTGGAATCATGATCATTTTAGGAGAATTAGGACATGATCATTGAGGCTCAAGAGTCTATGAACGCTATGGAATATGACTTGGGGGATCGAAGTTATCCTACATTTGATGTTGAGGAACATCGCGCACTAAAAAGAAGAAACGACAAAGATAACCAAGGCAAGATGGTTGACATTCACAACATTTGAGGATATTTTGTTGCTTAAATCTTGGTTCACCACAAGTATGAACCCTATATGTGGCACGGAGAAAAAGGTAAACAAGCATTGGGAGAAGCCCCACGAGCACTATCACGAACACAAGGCATATATGGAGCCGCATCCTATCAATACCACCCACAATGTGGTCTTTCTCCAACATAGATGGCCCATCATCGAAGAAAACATGAACAAGTTTGTCAGTCACTATACTTCCGTGCTCGATCGGAATCAAAGTGGGATTGGAGTCCAAAGTCATGTAGGTTGAATTGTTTCATTTTGTCATAATTTGGATTGCTAATTTTTATGTCAGGATAGCATGATTACTTTATTGTTTGATATATGGTTTTGGCTGCCACTTTGTACCAACAAACCGAGAAGAAGCCATTTGATTTCAGCCACCATTGGATGAAATTGAATGGCCAATCAAATGGATACAAGTTGTGGAAGGCCTCAAGAAAGGCAACAATAGGTTGAAAGCAAATGATGGCTCAAACTCCCACCCATCCATTGGATTGGATGACAAAGAGGAAGAAGTTGTAGGGAAGAATGAAATAGCCATTGTGCCGATGAATAATCGGCAAGTGATGGAAAACAAGTGGGAGAAAGGGAGGGCCACCCCTGACGCCACGGCGACAAAAATGTCCACCACATGGATGGGCATTTCTTCCATAAGGAAGGACAAGAAAGAGGAGAGGTACAATCTCATGTTGGACGCACAAAAAAAAGGATGGATTGAAACCGGTAGAGGGTAAACCACAAGTTGCAACTTGAGAGGGAGAAGAAAGAGACGTGTCTCAAATGGGAGTTCGAGAAGGCCCAGAGTCTTGGATCAATGGAGATTGAGGAAGGAGAGATTGCAACTTTGCCGAGACACGGAGGATTTGAGGACAATGTTGCGGATGCAAGCCTTTTGGATGCAGAAGGCAAGAAGTGGCTTGAGCTGAGGAAGAAGGAGATCAACATGCGTAGAGAGTATGAGACGGCAGACGCGGCACAGATGGCGGTAGAGCACGCACGGATGTCGTTCGGTGAGTGATTCAGCACGTTCTCCAGCCGTGTCCCAGACGTTGAATTTTATTTTCGCCATGTCCAAATTGTTGAATTGTGATTTATTTTGCTTTGTTGCCTTGTTCAAATTGCGATCAATTTATACTATATGACTCACGTGTATGAATTGCATAGATTTGAGCGTTTAGATATGAGAAATGTGATTGTCAGGCACGAGATATGAGAGGCCGTCAGACGCTCCCTGGATGTTTAGAAGGGCGGATTTGCTAATTCCGATGATAGATTCTCTAATAGCCTACAGTACCATTTGGTCGAGTGGGCACAATTGTTTAGTCGCCACACCAACGGTACGTACAGACACATACCTTGTTAATTAACAGAGCGAAGATCGCATCTATTAGTTAACTGCATCACACATAATGATCTACAGAATCTTGATCACTTTACTTTCGCCTTTTTCCTGTCCAGCGGGTGCCTGACAAAATGTTTTCTTTATCTCCCTCTGTGATCGCCAGATTGCTTCCGGTAGTCTTGTCAGCATGGAAGACAGCAGGAGGATAGCATTGTATACGCCCCACGGTCCAGACCTTGGAATAAATGTACGTGCCACACTGCCACTCCCCAAAGTATATTGCGCCTGCGGTTCACGCTCGTAGGTAAACAACGGAGAGGTAACATGCGTGCATGCCTGGAGCCCTGGAGGTCAACATACAGGTTCTGTAGGAGGCCCTCGAGAGCTGGAGATCGACCCATGTGACCACACGATTCCGTTTCATTGTTAATGCGCGCTCATGAAAGGTCTGCCCGTTAGAATAATTGGCGACGCAACGAGGACGAAGGATCCTGCAAATCGAGCCACCGCATCCTAATGTCTTGTACAAATGGAAGGAGGGGGGGGGGGGGGGGGGGGGGGGCTTCGCTCTCATGGCTTCTGCGCCAGTAAGTGATCGGCCTACAACTTGGACCGGAGAACCCCAGCTTGCTTTTCTGGCTGATCATCCGATGCGTATGATTGGTGCGCATGTCTCGTGCCATTCTTGCTCCGTGCTTGCGTCGATGATCGATCCTGCGTGGTTTGTTCTCCTGGCTTCCGTGTGGACGGGATGCTCGGCTCAGATTTGCTATTTCTAGTGCTTGTGGTCGAAACGGCGGCACTCTCTTTTCGTCCCATCTTTATAACTAACCAATTATAAATTATAATAAATGAGGATGATCCCTTCCTTGACCCGGAACCTCAATCCGACGCCGTGCCAGCGATATGAGCTTTTCACATATGAATATATGATCCTTCTGCTTGCGCTGCGGCCACACGACTGTTGCGGCTATACGTGTCCGGACAACGGTGGGAACACATCTTCTCAACAGCGACGGCAGACCTGCACCACAGCACACGGATACGATCGAATGAACGCAGAGAGCCACACCATCATGCATGCATGAGCCCGTGCGGCGCGGGCACAGCGTTGGCGGCGCCTCCTGCTCCGCGCACCCCGCCTGATTGCGTGAGCTACCTACCCAGCCCGGTACATACGTTTTTTTTTTTTGAGGAGGCCCAGTATATATATACGTAACCGGCCAAGAACAGCAGGAAAAGTTGGACCATCTTTTTCCAGCTACAGTGATGAATAGGTTCGTCGGTTCAACACGTCCTTTTTGTTTCTGCCAACATTTCGGGGCATTGCTGGTGCCGACTGGAACGTCGTAAGCACAACGTGAGCCGAGGGTCAGCACGACGATTTTATCTTCTTCTTCTTCACGGGAGATGGTTGTTAACGCGGGACCCGCTCGGTGGCGAGTTTTGCTACACTTACGGAAGCAACTTACAGAATACAACTACGGATCCAAGGTGGGCTTATCTGATTGAATTATGAGCGGCCCCACGCCCCCACCACTAGAAATCAGGGGGAGGCTCAATGTGATTAGGCCACGTCCGTCCGTAGCGGGGATCCGTGTAGTAGTCCCCGTAGGTGTAGCATTTTTGCGCTCGGTGTCCTGTTCCGCGCACTCCCAGTAAGGTGGCGAACTTCGATCTTCCGTGGCCGACGACGCTGTGGTACATCGTGTTGTCGACGCGCCGGTGCTCCGTCGTACTACGTGATGGCATTGGCACTTCACGGATGCGCACGGCACGGGGAGGAGCCTGCACATTTGTCTGCCCCCCATGTGTACGCAAAAAATGCACGCCGTCCCGTAATGCTTTCCACAACCTTGGAAGTCTAGCCTGCACGTGCAGTGACTAACCTAAACTGCCAGCAAAGTCCCTCCTGTCTAAACTGCCATCCAGTTAAAAGGAACCACAAAATTAGTACCTAGCCCATCCCATCCGCCCATTTTTACGGGAAAAATGACCAATCATTCATTCATTCTCACTTGCGCACAGGATTTTCTTTCCTCGCTGGAAAATCCTCCCACCCACCACAAAAAAAGAAAAAAACAGAACTCCGCCCCTATTTTATATCCCCCCAAAGTCCACATCCGAGGCTATTAAACCCGCTGGCTTTCGTCTCAACAGCAAGCCAAATCCAAGCCGCCACCATCACTGCTCCTCTCTCCTCCTCAGTCCCCAGTACTCTTCCCACGCAGCTGGGGACGCCCTCCCATTTACTGAGCCAAGAGAAGGAGGAGGGGAAGAAGAATTGATTGCTGATCCGGCGCAGACCAATAAATTCTTCCCGCCTCCGCCGAGATCATCATGGCTGCTGCCGCCACGAGGAGGGCCGCCTCCTCGCTCGCCTCCCGCTGCCTGCTCTCCAGGCCCGCAGCGTCGCCCGCTGCTGTCCCCTCCGCGCTCCGCAGGGCAGGTGCGTGAATTGATTGCTCCAGGTCCAGGATCATTCTCTCCGACGCACCTACTGCTAGTAGGAGTAACTCCGTATCTGCAGACCACAGCGGTACTAGGATTTACTACTCCAGTATCCGTCCGATTTGACTGGTTTGTTACCCGTAGTCGTACCAGAGTTTGGGCCTCTCGTTCTTCACGGCCTTTTGCGTTCTTGGCATGGCCGGGTTTCAGATCTAGGCACGCAGGCTGACCCGATGATCCGAATCTCAGGGAGCTCTTATGTGGCGCCTGCTTCGTGCCCCCTCCGGTAATTGTCACTAGTTTAATGATGCCCACGCTTAGCTACCCGTGGCACCACCAGTTAAATTACTATTCTTTCATGTCTGCTTATTGAAAGGTCTCAAATACAGTACGTATTTACCAACTGTTCCTTGTTCATCCGAGGGAAACAATGATCCTGTGGCGTATTCCAATGCTATTTTAGCAGTCCCCGTCTTCAGGGAGAGAAAGCGTATGCGTGTCCTAGCTCTTGAATCAAATGTGACGTTCGCTTTGCGCTCGCGTCCAAGTAGTGTGCGTGTTCCTTTGGCTCGTTCGCTGTCATCAGCGGGCCGAGTTGTGGGCAGCGGTTTGGACTTTTCTATCTATCATTTTTCCTTTGGAGATAAGATTTCCCCCGACATGATAGGATATCTGCTTGTTTTTCTCCCGGTCGTTATCGGAACAGTGGAAAACTGAGGTCATGATTTTCTGTCCATTATCTGTGCTGCTCCTTCGCCGTAGATAAGAAAACATGTGATGCATTTTTCAAGGACCTAGAAGAATTCGCCAGAAAATGCAGCCGGACTGTAGTAAATTTCCACGGTGTTGAGTGGTCACTTGTCATGGTTTTTACCAGGAAGGAAAAAAAAATATTTTTTCAGTAGTTAGATAAGTAAAACCACGGGTGATAATGACGAGTGCAAACGTGTTCTCCTAAATTATGAACAGAAGGGCTAAAATATCTCATTTTGCTCGTTGCCAAACCTGATCGATCTACCCTTGCTGATACCAAATCTGCTTTCAACATACCATGTTCACTTTGCATTTTTTTTGGCACCAGATCTGACCCAACCATTGATCATGTTGACACTGCTGTGGACATGACTGAATATAGTTGTTTATTAGCAGATCACCTCATTTGTCCACACATTTCTCAAACTGCTATAGTGAGGCTTATGTGCATTATTAACTCTGGCTGCAGATGGGGCACGTGGATTGTTGCCAGGACTCCTTCAGAGGTTCGGCACTGCGGCAGCAGCAGAGGAGCCCATTTCGCCTTCTGTCCAAGTGGGCGAGACACAGCTCCTTATCAACGGCAAATTCGTCGATGCTGCATCTGGTAGGCTACTTCATCTCAGCTACTAATGAGGCTGGGCCCATGGGGCCGGTTCGGTGGGCTTCAGCTCTGCTTGAGCAGTATAGGCCCATAAACTGGAACCCTATTTTTGTTTTCTCATGTTTTTTTTTCTGCACCATCATGTTTTTTTTATGAGCTCGGTCAACTGACAATGTGCATCTGCATCTAATCAGGTAAAACTTTCCCGACTGTGGACCCTCGCACCGGGGAGGTGATTGCCCGTGTGGCCGAAGGAGATGCCGAAGATGTTGACCGTGCGGTTGTTGCTGCCCGCAAGGCATTCGATGAAGGGCCATGGCCCAGGATGACTGCCTATGTAAGCACTTCAGCTTGGCAGTTCTGTTCCTGTTGTAGTTTCATAGTCTGGGGTGATGATGCTCATAGGCTGCTGCAAATTTTCCTCTACAGGAGAGATCCCGCATTCTTCTGCGGTTTGCTGATTTGATAGAGAAACACAATGACGATATCGCTGCACTGGAAACGTGGGACAACGGGAAGCCCTATGAGCAAGCTGCCCACATCGAAGTGCCGATGCTTGCCCGGCTTATGCGGTACTATGCAGGTGAGAGCAGCTTACATCCTGACAGTAATAGATAGACCTAGCCAAGAAGTTAAACTCCATACATGACTAACAAAGATGCCATTTCTGCTGAAATATGCAGGCTGGACTGACAAGATCCATGGTCTCATCGTACCGGCTGATGGCCCGCACCATGTACAGGTGCTTCACGAGCCGATTGGTGTCGTGGGTCAGATCATCCCGTGGAACTTCCCACTTTTGATGTATGGCTGGAAAGTTGGCCCTGCTTTGGCATGTGGAAACACTATTGTCCTCAAGACTGCCGAACAAACTCCTCTATCTGCTCTCTATGTTTCTAAGCTGTTGCATGAGGTTGGTGGGATGACCATTTCATAATTTTTTATTTGCTAAGGATATGTATGTCTAGTTATTTCATGTTATTCTAACAGTTATTGGATTTACCATGGGAAAAATGGGCTTTGATTTACCTGATAACGTTTGTGAATATGAAAGTGGGTTGTTGTTGGATTGCGTAGTACCGGGATTAGAAGGTGTGAGGATTAGTTTGGACCTTCTGGAACAGCTGATATAACAAATGTGTTACCCACTGTATGTATTGAGTGATCTCTGAAAGCTCAATGGTATTTTATACAAAAGTTGCTTTAATGCATAGTTATAAAATGCGTAACTGTTTTTTATAAGTATCCAAGATCCAAATGATTCAAATTTCAGTGCATTCACTTGCTAATTTAGTTATTTGCCAATGTAGCGAGCAATTCATCCTTACTTTACTATAGGATAACAACGTATATCTGTCATTCTGTCTAAGGCTGTACTAGCATATTGTTTTTGACGTTTTACTAGTCTGCAACTAAGAATTTGTATGGTCCTGCAAGTTTTACTGGATTTACTGATCAGAGCTTGCATGATTAAATAGGCTGGACTACCCGAAGGTGTCCTGAACATCGTATCTGGTTTCGGTCCTACTGCCGGGGCTGCTCTTGCTAGCCACATGGATGTTGACAAGGTAAACCTACACATTATATAATTTTCGTGTTATTGAGAGTGACCAAAAAAATTATGCAGTATGCATGTTTGTACGGTCCATATATGAAATTCAATTATCTCATAATAAGCATATATTCTATGCAGATTGCATTCACTGGATCAACCGATACTGGAAAAGTTATTCTTGAGTTATCTGCACGGAGCAATCTTAAGCCAGTGACACTGGAGCTAGGAGGCAAGTCTCCTTTTATCGTCATGGATGATGCAGATATCGACCAAGCCGTTGAGCTTGCGCATTTTGCGCTGTTTTTTAACCAGGTGTGTATTGGAATTTATGTCAAAATAAACATGATATTAGATAAAGTATATTCAACCACTTCTTTTTTCCTTTCTCTGAACACTTTTATCTCCATTGTGAACTTGTAGGGACAATGCTGCTGCGCTGGGTCTCGCACGTTCGTACATGAGCGTGTTTATGATGAGTTTGTTGAGAAGTCCAAGGCTCGCGCTTTGAAGCGTGTAGTTGGTGATCCATTCAGGAAGGGTGTTGAGCAGGGTCCTCAGGTACATGTTGTTTGCTAACCAGGGTACTTTACACATTTTATTATGTAGGGATAGGGAGGTTAATTAGTTGTTGCAACATCCACATTTCCTTCTAGAAGTTAAACAGTACATTAGGATGATCCTAACCTTGCAAATTCCTTTGGCTTCTAGATTGATGATGAGCAATTCAAGAAGATCTTGCGCTACATCAAGTCGGGTGTGGACAGTGGAGCCACCCTTGTGACGGGTGGTGACAAGTTGGGTGACAAAGGTTACTACATCCAGCCAACAATTTTCTCAGATGTGCAGGTGAGCTGAACTGCTTAACTTGTTGATGTTACCACGTGATAGTATATTGGCACAAATGTCTGTTCCGCCTGTAACAACATATGCTTAACATTTGTTATATGGTTGTTTCAGGATGGCATGAAAATTGCCCAAGAGGAGATATTTGGGCCTGTTCAGTCAATCTTCAAGTTCAAGTGAGTATTTCAGTAACGTTCTTGTTGATATGTCTATTTCATCTAAAACTCTGAACAGTATCAAACTAACCAAGATTAATACAAAAAACTCAAGTAACAACGGAACCTTTGTTCTGCTTCAACAGTGACCTCAACGAGGTGATCAAGAGGGCGAACGCAAGCCAGTACGGATTGGCTGCCGGTGTTTTCACCAACAACCTGGACACGGCCAACACCTTGACGCGTGCCCTCAGGGCCGGCACGGTCTGGGTGAATTGCTTTGACATCTTCGACGCGGCGATCCCCTTCGGCGGGTACAAGATGAGCGGCATCGGTAGGGAGAAGGGCATCGACAGCCTGAAGAACTACCTGCAAGTCAAGGCGGTCGTCACCGCGCTTAAGAACCCCGCGTGGTTGTGAGCATAGCGCACTATGGTCCTCTTGACACTCCGGAGAACGTGAAGACTCGCGATAATTGAATGAGGAGAGGAAGAAGAAGATGATGATGATGATGACACCAACGAGGATCACTAATAAGCCCCTGCCTTCATGGGCAGCCAGCCACCGTCTCTAATAAATATCATATGTGATTTGGTTTCCTTTGTCAACCGCGGCAAGACATATATGTTGTAGCAACATTATGTTTATTATCGCTTGTTGGAGAAGTCTCTGGTTGCAGTAAATCTGTTTTTTTTTTATCAGTTGTTGAAGCTAATGGTGTTCACTACCCTAGTTAATTCATGCCCTTGTTAAGCAGAGAATAAAGTTCTTGGTTTGGCTGAAGCTGCTAACTTCATTTAGCTGCTAGTACTTCATAACAATATATCCATGGAATGGAAACTGTGGAGGAACAAGTATGCAAATGCTGGTAAGTATGGAACCGAACAAACTAAAAGAATACCTGTGAACCAAATAATTGGTCCGTTCAAGGTGGTGACATGTAAAAGTCCTCTCGTACAAGGGAAATCAGGATTTGATTCTGCCACCAAACTGTGTAGGAGATCCCAACTGGGCTTTGGTATCAAAGTGGTTGAACGACCAAGCAAATGTTGACAAACAGGACCATACCCATGCACAAAACGAGAGAAAATTACAACGATCGCCCCTGAACTCGCTGGCGCGTAACAAAAAGGTCCCCGAACTTGAAAACCACTCCAATATGATACTTAGGGGCTGTTCGGTAATCCTTCGGCTACGTGAAATCTGAGAATCTGTGGAGCGCCTCTTTCCCCATTCCGCGATTTTAAACTGCCGCTCCTCCAGCTCCGGGAGGAGAGTTGTGGATGGGAGGGAATCCGAACAGGCCTTTATACATGTAAATATGTAACACATACGGTCCTTCATACGGTCTCCCGTATGCTCAAGTGAAGACCTTGCTTCTATGGTTGATCTCGTTCGACACCGTCGCGCGCAGATCATCATCTCAAGAGGGCCCTACCTGGGACCGCTATGGAACCTGTTACCCAAGCAGTACAGCCACCTACTCCAAAGAATTTTAGTACATCAGTTAACCCATTCTATGCCACTACCAGCTGAGAATTTGGTCACTGCTACTAATGATGTTACTTATAAAGTATGGGAAATTATCACACAAGGCACTGCTGAATCTTTCCATTTGCTATACCTGACACTTGTCCTGATGGGGGACTTACTTCTTGTGGGCCCCATTTGCAACAACTGATCAACAAAGACCAAGAGAGCAGCACACCTAAAGACACTGGTTCTGTGGAGGTGGGATCTGCCTCCACTACCTCAACTCTCCACAACAACAAGAAAAGAAAAGATAAATACCTCGTTGTGGAAACAGAGGTAAGAAGAAGTTGCAGGTTACAACAACTCAACAAAGGGTTTAAGAAAAATGTATGCTTGAACGGAGATTGTATGGTCTGTCATGCTTTACCTCCTCCTATTCCTAGCAGAGTGGTTAAAAATCTGAATTCCACTTTTTGCAAGGTCACTGCCAAGGATAACACCGAGGAGAACATAGGGAACAGATGGAAGAAGATCAAGGGCCCCACAATCACCAATGAGAACTCCAAGAATGCTAAGGAGTCCAACCGGACGAAACTATCAAGCACATCTTTTTTGACTGCCCGTTGGCAAGAGTTTTGTGGCACACGGTGCATATTGCCTTTAACATTACTCCTCCGAATTAGGTCAATATGTTATTTGGAACGTGGCTTGTTGGGATAGAGTCCGAAACAGCTAGACACATTCATGTAGGAGTATGTGCTTTGTTGTGGGCAACTTGGAATTGCAGAAATGATTTGGCTTTTAACAGAACAACAAATATTCATTTTTTGCATGTTTTATTCCGAGCTACTGCGCTGATCCGTATGTGGTCGTTACTCACTCCGACGGAGGCCAGGGAGCGTTTGGTTACTGGATCTGTCCGGTGGGAGATGGTAGCGCGGGATATCTTCAACCGGTTTGGATGGCGGTCATGTAATAGGATAGGCAATTAGTTTACCTATCTTTGTTATGCCAGCCGGTTGTGGCTTTTGGGCCTTTTGTTTCTTGGCGTTGTGGCTCTTTGTGAGCTTCCCGTTATTTTGTTTTCAGACTTTAAGACCTTGTTGAACTTCTTTATTTATATATAAATGTGGCCGTATGCATCGTTCTGATGCAGAGGCCGGGGAGCCCCCCTTTTCGAAAAAAAGAAAAAAAGGAGTCCAGCAGGAACTAGTATTATGGAATATGCTATACCTAACACTAGTAAAAAAAGACACATCCGTGATATTTTGGGCCGAACGAAATTTTTTTCTATCATACATATGACACTTTTATGACGATAATTGTGACAAAACCGGGTATCATCATAGATGTGGTGGGCTCCTACTTCTATGACAAAAAATCATGACAGAAAATGGGCTTTTCGTCCTGGGCGGGCCGGAGACGCAGCTGCATGACATTCTTTGGGCCGTCCTTGACGGAAAAAACCGTGGTAGAAGCGAGGGGGAGGAAAATTTCGGGGAGTTCCCGGTTACGGTGGGAGGTCGGGGGCCGAGCGATGCGCGTTTCTCTCGTACACGTATGCGTGTGTGTGCGAGGCGTTGGCTCTAACTGAACCCGAGCGAGGCATTGGGCTCTAACTGAACCCGAGCGATTGCACTGCAGGCTACGTGTTACTGAACCCGAGCGATCGATCGATGGATGTTAACTGAACCCGATCGAGCGATTCCTTCGCTACTGCTGCTAACTGAAGCCGATCGATGCTGCCTCTGGATGAACAGTGAGCGTTGCTACGGGGGTTTGGATGAACAGTTCCTGGTGGGGGTGGATGAACAGGACCCCGTGGTGTTGCCTCTGGATGAACAGGACCCCGATCAATCGAGCCGGTTGGGGCTGGATGAACAGGACCCCGTGGAGGGCAGGATGGACAGGACCACCCCGTGGAGGGCAGAATGAACAGTAGACAGTGGAGGGCTGGATGAACAGTAGCCCGTGGAGGGGTGGTTGAACAGGAGCCCGTGGAGAGGGCTGGTTGAATAGTAGCCGGTGGAGTAGTGCGTGGTGGAGGCTGGATGAACAGGAGCCCATGGATGAACAGTCGCATGTGGAGGCTGGAGGAGGTCGACGGTGGATGAACAGTAGCCCGTGGAGGCTGGAGGGGGTCGACGGTGGAGATGAACAGTATCCCGTGGAGTCCCGTTTTGCGGTACGCCACACCCCTCCCGATGAACAGGACCCCCGTTTCGACCGTAGCGCTCCAACACAAGTCCGTTTCCTCCGTTTTACGGTACGCCACACCCCTCCCGATCAACAGGACCCCCGTTTCGACCGTAGGAGGTCCGTTTCCTCCGTTTTGCGGTACGCCAGACCCCTCCCGATGAACAGGATCCCGTTTCAAACGTGGCCGGTCGGACACAAGGTCGTTTCCTCCGTTCTGCGGTACGCCATGCCTCGTTTTCATCGGCTGTTCCGTCCAAGCCCTCCCGATGAACACGACCACGCATTCCGTTCCGACCTAGCCGGTTGGCTCCCCATGAACACGACGACGACGCTGTTTCTCCGTTCCGACCCAGCCATGTACACGAGCCCTGGCCGTACGTATGCGCGAGTAGGCGTTCGAGACCCTGCCCGTATGTACGTACGTGGTCGTATTTTCTTTCTTGCACACTAGCCGCTATACGTACGTGTACATGCTACGTGCGTGCCTCTACTACGACACGTGCGTGCCTCTACATCGACCAGTATGTACGTACACGTTCGCGAACAGAATGACAATGCTACGTACGCTTCGACCAGGTGGGTCCCGACTGTCAGGCACTTCCTTGCCTGCAAAGATGTAGCTGGTGGGTCCCAGCAGTCAGGGGGGCGAATCATTTTTTTTGCCCGGACGCACTTCCTTGCGTGCGAAGATGTAGCTGGTGGGTCCCCGCAGTCAGGGGGAAACGCTTTTTTCGCGAAATACGGTGGCCCGTCCGGTGGGTCCCCGCTGTCAGCTGGAGGAATAATTATTTTGCGCGTAATAAGGAGGCACTTCCTTGCTGCGGCTGTGGACCCAGCTGTCAGCCTCTCCATGTACAGTCCACGTCCGATGGAAGCCGTTCCTTGACCACGTTGACCACGCCGCGCTGAGAGCACCAGGGCGGTGGACGATGGCGAGGCCTAGGAAGGGGATGACGCGAAGCCGGGGAAGACGCGGTAGTGGAAGCCCGCGCGGAGAGGAGTACGAGGGTTCACTGGTTCGGCTGCGGTGGTGAGGCTGCCGTCGCCGCAGGGCCTGGCCAGCGGTGGGAATAGTAGGGGCAGTGAGTTCTCCGCGGCAGCACAGCCAGCCACGGGAGGCAGGAGCATGCGGCACGACCGGCGCTGCTTTGGGCGGCTGGAGCAACAAGACCAGAGGTTGAAGAAGCACTACGGCCGTTGGATGGACATCATACGGTCACTGGAGCTAGAATCGTGCATATTGACTAAGTTGACAAAGCCCTCCGTCCCCATCAACTTAGTGTTGGGAATCGTAGCATAATTTAAAATTTTCCTACGCTCACCAAGATGCATCTATGGAGTCTACTAGCAACGAGGGGAAAGGAGTGCATCTACATACCCTTGTAGATTGCGAGCGGAAGCGTTCCAATGAACGTGGATGACGGAGTCGTACTCGCCGTGATCCAAATCACCGATGACCGAGTGCCGAACGGACGGCACCTCCGCGTTCAACACACGTACGGTGCAGCGACGTCTCCTCCTTCTTGATCCAGCAAGGGGGAAGGAGAGGTTGATGGAGATCCAACAGCACGACGGCGTGGTGGTGGATGTAGCGGTTCTCCGGCAGGGCTTCGCCGAGCTTCTGCGAGAGAGAGAGATGTTGCAGGGGAGGAGGGAGGCGCCCAAGGCTGTGTCTTACTGCCCTCCCTCCCCCCCTTTATATAGGCCCCCTGGGGGGTCGCCGGCCCAAGGAGATGGGATCTCCAAGGGGGGGCGGCGGCCAAAGGGGGGGAAGGGCCTAGGGTTCCCAACCCTAGGCGCATGGGGGGAGGCCCAAGGGAGGCGCCCCAGCCCACTAAGGGCTGGTTCCCTTCCACTTTCAGCCCACGGGGCCCTCCGGGACAGGTGGCCCCACCCGGTGGACCCCCGGGACCCTTCCGGTGGTCCCAGTACAATACCGGTAACCCCCGAAACTTTCTCGGTGGCCGAAACTTGACTTCCTATATATAATTCTTCACCTCCGGACCATTCCGGAACCTCTCGTGACGTCCGGGATCTCATCCGGGACTCCGAACAACTTTCGGGTTTCCGCATACATATATCTCTACAACCCTAGCGTCACCGGACCTTAAGTGTGTAGACCCTACGGGTTCGGGAGACATGCAGACATGACCGAGACGCCTCTCCGGTCAATAACCAACAGCGGGATCTGGATACCCATGTTGGCTCCCACATGTTCCACGATGATCTCATCGGATGAACCACGGTGTCGAGGATTCAATCAATCCGTATGCAATTCCCTTTGTCAATCGGTATGTTACTTGCCCGAGATTCGATCGTCGGTATCCCAATACCTTGTTCAATCTCGTTACCGGCAAGTCTCTTTACTCGTACCGCAATGCATGATCCCGTGACTAACGCCTTAGTCACATTGAGCTCATTATGATGATGCATTACCGAGTGGGCCCAGAGATACCTCTCCGTCACACGGAGTGACAAATCCCAGTCTCGATCCGTGCCAACCCAACAGACACTTTCGGAGATACCCGTAATGCACCTTTATAGTCACCCAGTTACGTTGTGACGTTTGGCACACCCAAAGCACTCCTACGGTATCCGGGAGTTGCACGATCTCATGGTCTAAGGAAAAGATACTTGACATTGGAAAAGCTCTAGCAAACGAAACTACACGATCTTTTATGCTATGCTTAGGATTGGGTCTTGTCCATCACATCATTCTCCTAATGATGTGATCCCGTTATCAATGACATCCAATGTCCATAGTCAGGAAACCATGACTATCTGTTGATCAACGAGCTAGTCAACTAGAGGCTTACTAGGGACACGTTGTGGTCTATGTATTCACACATGTATTACGATTTCCGGACAATACAATTATAGCATGAACAATAGACTATTATCATGAACAAAGAAATATAATAATAACCATTTATTATTGCCTCTAGGGCATATTTCCAACAGTCTCCCACTTGCACTAGAGTCAATAATCTAGTTACATTGTGATGAATCGAACACCCATTGCGTCCTGGTGTTGATCATGTTTTGCCCTAGGGAGAGGTTTAGTCAACGGATCTGCTACATTCAGGTCCGTATGTACTTTACAAATATCTATGTCTCCATTTTGAACACTTTCACGAATGGAGTTGAAGCGACGCTTGATATGCCTGGTCTTCCTGTGAAACCTGGGCTCCTTCGCAAGGGCAATGGCTCCAGTGTTGTCACAGAAGAGAGTCATCGGGCCCGACGCATTGGGAATCACCCCTAGGTCGGTAATGAACTCCTTCATCCAGACTGCTTCCTGTGCTGCCTCCGAGGCTGCCATGTACTCCGCTTCACATGTAGATCCCGCCACGACGCTTTGCTTGCAACTGCACCAGCTTACTGCTCCTCCATTCAAAATATACACGTATCCGGTTTGTGACTTCGAGTCATCCAGATCTGTGTCGAAGCTAGCGTCGACGTAACCCTTTACGACGAGCTCTTCGTCACCTCCATAAACGAGAAACATATCCTTAGTCCTCTTCAGGTACTTCAGGATATTCTTGACCGCTGTCCAGTGTTCCTTGCCGGGATTACTTTGGTACCTTCCTACCAAACTTACGACAAGGTTTACATCAGGTCTGGTACACAGCATGGCATACATAATAGACCCTATGGCCGAGGCATAGGGGATGACACTCATCTCTTCTATATCTTCTGCCGTGGTCGGGCATTGAGCCGTGCTCAATTGCACACCTTGCAATACAGGCAAGAACCCCTTCTTGGACTGATCCATACTGAACTTCTTCAATATCTTGTCAAGGTATGTACTCTGTGAAAGACCAATGAGGCGTCTTGATCTATCTCTATAGATCTTGATGCCTAATATATAAGCAGCTTCTCCAAGGTCCTTCATTGAAAAACACTTATTCAAATAGGCCTTTATACTTTCCAAGAATTCTATATCATTTCCCATCAATAGTATGTCATCCACATATAATATGAGAAATGCTACAGAGCTCCCACTCACTTTCTTGTAAACACAGGCTTCTCCATAAGTCTGTGTAAACCCAAACGCTTTGATCATCTCATCAAAGCGAATGTTCCAACTCCGAGATGCTTGCACCAGCCCATAGATTGAGCGCTGGAGCTTGCATACTTTGTTAGCATTCTTAGGATCGACAAAACCTTCCGGCTGCATCATATACAACTCTTCCTTAAGGAAGCCGTTAAGGAATGCCGTTTTGACGTCCATCTGCCATATCTCATAATCATAGTATGCGGCAATTGCTAACATGATTCGGACGGACTTCAGCTTCGCTACGGGTGAGAAAGTCTCATCGTAGTCAACCCCTTGAACTTGTCGATAACCCTTAGCGACAAGTCGAGCTTTGTAGATGGTCACATTACCATCTGCGTCCGTCTTCTTCTTAAAGATCCATTTGTTTTCTATGGCTCGCCGCTCATCGGGCAAGTCAGTCAAAGTCCATACTTTGTTTTCATACATGGATTCTATCTCGGATTTCATGGCTTCTAGCCATTTGTCGGAATCCGGGCCCGCCATCGCTTCTTCATAGTTCGAAGGTTCACCGTTGTCTAACAACATGATTTCCAGGACAGGGTTGCCGTACCACTCTGGTGCGGAACGTGTCCTTGTGGACCTACGAAGTTCAGTAACTTGATCCGAAGCTTCATGATCATCATCATTAACTTCCTCCCCAGTCGGTGTAGGCACCACAGGAACATTTTCCCGCGCTGCGCTACTTTCCGGTTCGGAAGGGGTGACTATCACCTCATCAAGTTCCACTTTCCTCCCACTCAATTCTTTCGAGAGAAACTCCTTCTCTAGAAAGGACCCGTTCTTGGCAACGAAGATCTTGCCCTCGGATCTGAGGTAGAAGGTATACCCAATAGTTTCCTTAGGGTATCCTATGAAGACGCATTTTTCCGACTTGGGTTCGAGCTTTTCAGGTTGAAGTTTCTTGACATAAGCATCGCATCCCCAAACTTTTAGAAACGACAGCTTAGGTTTCTTCCCAAACCATAATTCATACGGTGTCGTCTCAACGGATTTCGACGGAGCCCTATTTAAAGTGAATGCGGCAGTCTCTAAAGCATAACCCCAAAATGAGAGCGGTAAATCGGTAAGAGACATCATAGATCGCACCATATCCAATAGAGTGCGATTACGACGTTCGGACACACCATTTCTCTGAGGTGTTCCAGGCGGCGTGAGTTGTGAAACTATTCCACATTTCCTTAAGTGTGCACCAAACTCGTGACTTAAATATTCTCCACCACGATCTGATCGTAGGAATTTTATTCTCCTGTCACGTTGATTCTCAACTTCACTCTGAAATTCCTTGAACTTTTCAAAGGTTTCAGACTTGTGTTTCATTAGGTAGACATACCCATATCTACTTAAATCATCAGTGAGAGTGAGAACATAACGATATCCTCCGCGAGCCTCAACACTCATTGGACCGCACACATCGGTATGTATGATTTCCAATAGGTCAGTTGCTCGCTCCATTGTTCCGGAGAACGGAGTCTTGGTCATCTTACCCATGAGGCATGGTTCGCACGTGTCAAATGATTCGTAATCAAGAGACTCCAAAAGTCCATCTGCATGGAGCTTCTTCATGCGCTTGACACCAATGTGACCAAGGCGGCAGTGCCACAAGTATGTGGGACTATCGTTATCAACTTTACATCTTTTGGTATTCACACTATGAACATGTGTAACATCACGTTCGAGATTCATCAAAAATAAACCATTGACCAGCGGGGCATGACCATAAAACATATCTCTCAAATAAATAGAACAACCATTATTCTCGGATTTAAATGAGTAGCCATCTCGAATTAAACGAGATCCAGATACAATGTTCATGCTCAAAGCTGGCACTAAATAACAATTATTGAGGTTTAAAACTAATCCCGTGGGTAGATGCAGAGGTAGCGTGCCGACGGCGATCACATCGACCTTGGAACCATTCCCGACGCGCATCGTCACCTCGTCCTTTGCCAGTCTCCGTTTATTCCGTAGTTCCTGCTTTGAGTTACAAATATGAGCAACCGCACCGGTATCAAATACCCAGGAGCTACTACGAGTACTGGTAAGGTACACATCAATTACTTGTATATCACATATACCTTTGGTGTTGCCGGCCTTCTTGTCCGCTAAGTATTTGGGGCAGTTCCGCTTCCAGTGACCACTTCCCTTGCAATAAAAGCACTCAGTCTCGGGCTTGGGTCCATTCTTTGACTTCTTCCCGGTAACTGGTTTACCGGGCGCGGCAACTCCCTTGCCGTCCTTCTTGAAGTTCTTCTTACCCTTGCCCTTCTTGAACTTAGTGGTTTTATTCACCATCAACACTTGATGTTCTTTTCTGATCTCTACCTCAGCTGATTTCAGCATTGAATATACCTCAGGAATGGTCTTTTCCATCCCCTGCATATTGAAGTTCATCACAAAGCTCTTGTAGCTTGGTGGAAGCGACTGGAGGATTCTGTCAATGACCGCGTCATCCGGGAGATTGACTCCCAGCTAAGACAAGCGGTTATGCAACCCAGACATTCTGAGTATGTGCTCACTAACAGAACTGTTCTCCTCCATTTTACAGCTGAAGAACTTGTCGGAGACATCATATCTCTCGACCCGGGCATGAGCTTGAAAAACCAGTTTCAGCTCCTCGAACATCTTGTATGCTCCATGTTTCTCAAAACGCTTTTGGAGACCCGGTTCTAAGCTGTAAAGCATGCCGCACTGAACGAGGGAGTAATCATCAGCACGTGATTGCCAAGCGTTCATAACGTCTTGGTTCTCTGGGATTGGTGCTTCACCTAGCGGTGCTTCTAAGACATAATCTTTCTTGGCTACTATGAGGATGATCCTCAGGTTCCGGACCCAGTCCGTATAGTTGCTGCCATCATCTTTCAGCTTGGTTTTCTCTAGGAATGCGTTGAAATTGAGGACAACGTTGGCCATTTGATCTACAAGACATAGTGTAAAGATTTTAGACTAAGTTCATGATAATTAAGTTCATCTAATAAAATTATTTAATGAACTCCCACTCAGATAGACATCCCTCTAGTCATCTAAGTGAAACATGATCCGAGTTAACTAGGCCGTGTCCGATCATCACGTGAGACGGACTAGTCAAGATCGGTGAACATCTCCATGTTGATCGTATCTTCTATACGACTCATGCTCGACCTTTCGGTCCTCCGTGTTCCGAGGCCATGTCTGTACATGCTAGGCTCGTCAAGTCAACCTAAGTGTATTGCGTGTGTTCCGAGGCCATGTCTGTACATGCTAGGCTCGTCAACACCCGTTGTATTCGAACGTTAGAATCTATCACACCCGATCATCACGTGGTGCTTCGAAACAACGAACCTTCGCAACGGTGCACAGTTAGGGTGAACACTTTCTTGAAATTATTATAAGGGATCATCTTACTTACTACCGTCGTTCTAAGCAAATAAGATGCAAAAACATGATAAACATCACATGCAATCAAATAGTGACATGATATGGCCAATATCATTATGCTCCTTTGATCTCCATCTTCGGGGCACCATGATCATCTTCGTCACCGGCATGACACCATGATCTCCATCATCATGATCTCCATCATTGTGTCTTCATGAAGTCGTCACGCCAACGATTACTTCTACTTCTATGGCTAACGCGTTTAGCAACAAAGTAAAGTAATTTACATGGCGTTATTCAATGACACGCAGGTCATGCAAAATAATAAAGACAACTCCTATGGCTCCTGCCGGTTGTCATACTCATCGACATGCAAGTCGTGATTCCTATTACAAGAATATGATCAATCTCATACATCACATATATCATTCATCACATCTTCTGGCCATATCACATCACATAGCACTTGCTGCAAAAACAAGTTAGACGTCCTCTAATTGTTGTTGCAAGTTTTTACGTGGTTTGTAGGTTTCTAGCAAGAACGTTTTCTTACCTACGTATGACCACAACGTGATTTGCCAATTTCTATTTACCCTTCATAAGGACCCTTTTCATCGAATCCGTTCCGACTAAAGTAGGAGAGACAGACACCCGCTAGCCACCTTATGCAACTAGTGCATGTCAGTCGGTGGAACCTGTCTCACGTAAGCGTACGTGTAAGGTCGGTCCGGGCCGCTTCATCCTACAATGCCTCCGAAACAAGAAACGACTAGTAGCGGCAAGAAGAATTGGCAAACTCAACGCCCACAACTGCTTTGTGTTCTACTCGTGCATAGTAACTACGCATAGGCCTGGCTCATGATGCCACTGTTGGGAATCGTAGCATAATTTAAAATTTTCCTACGCTCACCAAGATGCATCTATGGAGTCTACTAGCAACGAGGGGAAAGGAGTGCATCTACATACCCTTGTAGATCGCGAGTGGAAGCGTTCCAATGAACGTGGATGACGGAGTCGTACTCGCCGTGATCCAAATCACCGATGACCGAGTGCCGAACGGACGGCACCTCCGCGTTCAACACACGTACAGTGCAGCAACGTCTCCTCCTTCTTGATCCAGCAAGGGGGAAGGAGAGGTTGATGGAGATCCAACAGCACGACGGCGTGGTGGTGGATGTAGCGGTTCTCCGGCAGGGCTTCGCCGAGCTTCTGCGAGAGAGAGAGAGGTGTTGCAGGGGAGGAGGGAGGCGCCCAAGGCTGTGTCTTACTGCCCTCCCTCCCCCCTTTATATAGGCCCCCTGCGGGGGGCACCGGCCCAAGGAGATGGGATCTCCAAGGGGGGGCGGCGGCCAAAGGGGGGGAAGGGTTGCCTTGCCCCCCAAGGCAAGGGGGAAGCTCCCCCCTAGGGTTCCCAACCCTAGGCGCATGGGGGGAGGCCCAAGGGGGGCGCCCCAGCCCACTAAGGGCTGGTTCCCTTCCACTTTCAGCCCACGGGGCCCTCCGGGACAGGTGGCCCCACCCGGTGGACCCCCGGGACCCTTCCGGTGGTCCCGGTACAATACTGGTAACCCCCGAAACTTTCCCGGTGGCCGAAACTTGACTTCCTATATATAATTCTTCACCTCCGGACCATTCCGGAACCTCTCGTGACGTCCGGGATCTCATCCGGGACTCCGAACAACTTTCGGGTTTCCGCATACATATATCTCTACAACCCTAGCGTCACCGGACCTTAAGTGTGTAGACCCTACGGGTTCGGGAGACATGCAGACATGACCGAGACGCCTCTCCGGTCAATAACCAACAGCGGGATCTGGATACCCATGTTGGCTCCCACATGTTCCACGATGATCTCATCGGATGAACCACGGTGTCGAGGATTCAATCAATCCGTATGCAATTCCCTTTATCAATCGGTATGTTACTTGCCCGAGATTCGATCGTCGGTATCCCAATACCTTGTTCAATCTCGTTACCGGCAAGTCTCTTTACTCGTACCGCAATGCATGATCCCGTGACTAACGCCTTAGTCACATTGAGCTCATTATGATGATGCATTACCGAGTGGGCCCAGAGATACCTCTCCGTCACACGGAGTGACAAATCCCAGTCTCGATCCGTGCCAACCCAACAGACACTTTCGGAGATACCCGTAATGCACCTTTATAGTCACCCAGTTACGTTGTGACGTTTGGCACACCCAAAGCACTCCTACGGTATCCGGGAGTTGCACGATCTCATGGTCTAAGGAAAAGATACTTGACATTGGAAAAGCTCTAGCAAACGAAACTACACAATCTTTTATGCTATGCTTAGGATTGGGTCTTGTCCATCACATCATTCTCCTAATGATGTGATCCCGTTATCAATGACATCCAATGTCCATAGTCAGGAAACCATGACTATCTGTTGATCAACGAGCTAGTCAATTAGAGGCTTACTAGGGACATGTTGTGGTCTATGTATTCACACATGTATTACGATTTCCGGACAATACAATTATAGCATGAACAATAGACTATTATCATGAACAAAGAAATATAATAATAACCATTTATTATTGCCTCTAGGGCATATTTCCAAAACTTAGTAGGCCCACAAGTCAGCCTGCCACTATACTGGGTCCCAGCTAGCAGGGGGAGTATTCATTTTTGTGTGCGTAATAAGGACGCACTTCCTTGCGTGCGAAGATATAGCTGGTGGGTCCGAGCTGTCAGCGGCGGTAACGATTTTTTCACGAAATACAGGGGCCCTTTCGGTGGGTCCCAGATGTCAGGTGGAGGAATCATTATTTTGCGCGTAATAAGGAGGCATTTATTTGCGTGCGGCCGTGGACCCAGCTGTCAGCCTCTCCACGTACAGTCCACTTCAGATGCATGTCGGTCGTTGACCACGTTAACCAGGCCGCGCCGGGAGCACCAGGGCGGTGGACGACGACGAGGCCTAGGAAGGGAACGACACGGAGGCAGGGAAGACTCGGCAGTTGTTGCCCACGCGGAGGGGAGTATGACTATACGAGGGTTTACTGTTCGTCTGCCGTCGCCGGAGAATAACAACAGGTGTGGGTGAGTAGAGGGATGGCTAGGCCAGCGATGGGAGTACGGCGGGGCGGTGAAGCCTGCGCGGCAGCACAGCCGGCCGCGGGGAGGAGGGAGCAGGCAGTCCCGCTGGCGCTTGTTTGAGCGGCTGGAGCAGGAAGAGCAGAGATTGAAGAAGCACGACGGCTGTTGGATGGACATCCAACAGTCACTGCTTGTGCGTCAACCTTTTTTCAGGAAAGCCTCAAATCTGCGGAAAACATCATACAACCCATCTGCCATTATTTCTAATAATTTACAGCCCATTTGCTAATTCTGAAGGTTTTTTTGGAGCCCATATTCTTTTCGTTAGCATTACAGCCCATATTGTGGCCACAGTTAAAAAATTATACGAAATGTTGCATATTTCGGCGCGGTCCGAACTGTTTTTAATCCCGAAATTTTGAGTCACATTCAAACTGATTTTAAAAATAAATGTATATCAATATAAAAAATCCAACAAATTGTCCACGCATAAAATTAATGCAATTTAAAATCTTGAAATGAAAAAAAGAAATTTGAAAGTAATTGCCGGTTTGATGTGTTTTAAAAATGTACAACCCATTTCTCATTACTGATAGGCCATTTTCTCGTCCAGCCGAATGAAGCTCTCCTCGTCTTGAAAGATTTGCAGCCCAATAGGCCTGACAAAGCGACTTACTTGGAAAATCACAAAAAAACTGGGCTAGCCATTTTCAGAAAGAAAAAAAACTACTGGGCTGGTCTGTGGTAAACATAAAAGAGAAGGTTGTCTAGACATGCCAGAGTGCCCCGCACAGCCCAGTTGACACCCTGCTTCCGTCTCAAAAACAAATTAGATAAATGCCACAACAAATATGGTGATTCATAAAAATGCCACTGCAATTTCCAAACTTTGAAAAATGCCACTGCAATTTTCGCAAACTTTGGAAAACGCCACTGCAATTTGCAAACTTTGAAAAACGTCACTCGAGACTTCGAAAAATGCCACTGGGGATGGCATGAAATGGCATTTTTCAAAGTTTGGAAATTGCAATGGCATTTCTTAGAAACACCAGATTTGGAGTGGCATTTATCAAATTAACCCAAAACAAAAAATAACTGGGCGAGCTGCTGGGTCCCTGATGTCAGCCGCTCGTTGTGCAACTCTCTCGTTTATTGACTACGTTGACAATGGCATGGGACCCAGATGTCAGAAATGCATTACGAGGAGCCATTTTTTTATTGGATTGAAATAAGGAGGCACTTTGCTTGCGTACTGCCATGACCTTGGCGGGTCCCTGCTGTCATCCTCTCACGTACAATCATCTCTTGGTTGTGTACGCGTCAACTTGGTAGGCCCACAAGTCAGCCTCTAAACCCGTGGAGGACAAATACAACCCATTAAAAAAATAACAGCCCATTCCATATGTTCAAACAAAAAGTTCAACATTCAGAGCAAAGTAACAGGTCTGATCCACATATAGAGTACTGAACTTCCACGTTGACAACCATCATAGCCAAGTTAACTATCTACTTCCACTAATACTCTAGTAGCATACAAGTACTAACTTACTCTTAGCTAACTAGACGATGCCGGCCGCCATCTGCGGTACATGCTAAACGCCAGCACCGGCGTCCTCCGCCTCGCCTCAGACTTGCCAGAGGTGCGATAGGGCGCGTTGGGGCTTATGAGGATAGGGCGAGTTGGGTCACGGTGCCACCATAGAAGGCCGAGAAACAGTACTTATAAGCGGAAGGTAGCGCGACGGTCATCGGAATTCAATGCATAATGAAGCAGGCATGGCTTAGCGCGCCAGCTTGCCGTGGAAAACTAGAGAAACTAAAATTCTGACAGTGTCGTTCCGTCCCGTCCGTGCTGGGTCGCACGCCGGCATTACGGTCAAACGAGTGCACTCGAATCATCTCCCTCCTTGTCAATAATGATTCCACGGATTTAAAAGGCCCGCAACAATTAAAGCGCATCTTTTTTCGCATTAGCCTTAATTACGGCCGGCTGCATGTGGGCACTCAAAATCGCTCGCAGCCAGTACGCGGAGCAGCATGCAACGAGTCGCAGCCGAGGGCATTAATTGATGAACTTTAGCTGGGAGATAAGGCATTTGCGAACGTTTTTGCTAGCAGTTTCTTCAAATTCGCATGGCATTTTCTTCAAAGCAGCTTGTCAGTTTCTTCAGAGGTAGGCATTTTTATTCAAAGCTGCCACTTCGGATCTTGCGTCGCAACTAAAACAGTCAGGAGCGCATTAGTAGGCTAGCTAGTGATCGATCGGTAACTTGTAAACACTGAGCGAACAGATATAAGGAACTGTTAATGCATTTCAATGATTCACAGATCATATACAAATATGTAGCTCCAAAAGCAAAGATCAGCCACAACTAAAACCAACTAGTATGATTCCCATACATAAGATCAACATGTTAATGCATCTCAATGATTCACAGATCATATACAAATATGTAGCTCCAAAAGCAAAGATCTAGAAAAAACATATGTTCTTCCTACTAACATGGATGCTTCTCTTGGCCAACATTCAGTACAGACTGAATGACAAATTTGTTTGTGAAGTCTACAATTCCTCTTGCAAACGTAAGTGGTTTCACCAACAGCTGGAACCATGGGAATGAACCACACATGATGGAGGAACATCCACTGCAATATGATTTGGTCTTCTCTTGATCACACGGCGAGACTATTTTCGGAATACAAACTTTAACTTAGGCAAAATGATGCCCATTGTATAATCATACCAAAGCAATGAAGCACCTAGTGTTGGCCAATAAATAGTACAGTACTACTTTTCTGCAGTCCATGAAGTGACTATCCAATCCTTCTGTGTCTATTTGCAAATGGCACTGCATGCAGTGACTATACTATTCTCTTGTGCAGTTCAACCAAAATTGCGGTCACTTTGTGTGTTTGCTAAATAGCAACGGGTAGACATCTCTGTCTGCACAAATATCAAGCAGCTAGTAAACATATACCCCACCTTGTATTCCCAGTTTAAACATGTCTCTTCCGCTTAGATCTGTCATGTTTTGCACTGGACAATTTGATACAGTCATGTTTTGCCCTGGACAATTTCATACTGAATTGATTTGCTTGTTCAGAGCAGAAATATAGTGCCTATTTTTCATCAGACCAAGGATATCCATGTTCGCAGTGATGGAAGAGGTGAAATCGATACAACCGAAATTGAGCATCCAGTCATTGAATCATGTCCTGCACCTCCAATGTAGGTCCACCCTGCCAATAAATTCACATGCAAACCACTAGTATTACTATCTAATGACAGTACAAAAAGAGTAGCAAGATAGTAGCAAACCATGTACCTTCTTAATG
Source organism: Triticum aestivum (assembly GCF_018294505.1). Lineage (NCBI taxonomy): Eukaryota > Viridiplantae > Streptophyta > Magnoliopsida > Poales > Poaceae > Triticum > Triticum aestivum. Next base: position 172,228,356 of record NC_057814.1, read on the forward strand.
AACAGCTCATAGTGCCACCAATTGGATATAAAGGTTTGGGAGAAAACATGCTCCTAATGTTGAACCAGTTGGACTTTTTGTGCAGTTCCACTAAACTCGAGCATCCCTGTTTGCATAGATATTGAAAGTGTGATTACTATAAAAGTGGCACTAGTTGAAGCATAGACTCACAAATATAAGCATTCCAATTTCTTACTGGGAAAAGGTAGCAAGACTATTTCTACCCACCTTTTTGAAGGAATAAATAAGGCAACAGAGGCTGATGTCAGAAAGGCATATATAGTTCTTTCTGAAAGAATGATCGATTCCTGACCTTTCCTCTTCTTTTAAGCATATTTTGTGCAGTTCAACTAAAATAAAATGCCATCACCGCCTTGACAATTCAGTGACACTGCACAAAAGGAAATGACTTAACATTACATCATGATGTCAGGTATGTAGTCGACAGGCATTAGAGACAAACTTACAGACCTCCTCCGATAACATAATGAACATTAATTTTAACAAAGGTGTGACTAGCTTTACCGGGATAATTTGAGTGAACTCTACACCCTCTGTTCCTTAATATAAGAGGTTTTTGCGGTTCAGTTTAAAGTACCCAAACGTCTACTAGTATTTAGAAAAACAGGTAGTAGTTTTCTTGAGCACATATCTGGGAAAGCTTGCCACCCTTTATTTATGTCCATACGCTAATGCAACACCATTCGAAATTTTGAATACTACAAATATACACTAATCCAGTGGCTAGTGCAACAGTAGAGTAGTTATTTTATTACAAGGTACAGTACAATGGTTTACTGAACAAATTTCAATAAACTCTGGCACTGGAAGATTTCTATAAGAATTAACAATACAAAATGTAAAGGTAACACGTTTCAGCATTGGTATACTAGCTGTGCATGAGCATTAAACCAAATACAAAAGTCTGAAGGTAACTAGCATTATTAACTAATGACAGTATAAAAAAATTGCAAACCATGTACCTCCAAGGTAAATATCATTTCAAACTCGGGGGGACCTTAAAAATTGCTATCGCAATCTTGATAATCGATCAAACATAAAAACTTGATCGAACGAATCAAGAGAACAGCCGGAGGAGGAGGTGCCCACTCTTAACCTTTCCTCTTGTCTTCATAATTTTTTGTGCAGTTTAACCAAAATAAAATGACATCAGCGCCTTGGCATTTTGGTGACACTGTACAAAAAAATTAACTTATCTCATGAAAGTGAGGTATGTAATCTATAAGCATTAACAGTGCAAAAATCTGAAGGTAGTAACAAGTTTCATCGTTGGTATACTGGCTGTGCAACATCATTAGAATGCCTTAGTTGAAAAATCTTTAATACATCCACAATCAACAGCTAACCCTGAAATAATCCAGTGACATTAAATGGCATTGCTTAAATTTATCGGTGGCATTAGACTGAGTGCGGCATTAGTTAAATGTGGCATCACTTTAGCAGTAGCATTGCTTGACTTGACTGCTGGCGTTATACTAACAGCAAAATAGTTAGACTAAGAGCATGCGAGCCCATTCGGACAATGGGCGCACCAGTACGATGTACCTCCACGGACGCATAGAGTGGTGAGGGAGGTATGGTTGCCCAGAGCAACAAATATCCAGGCAGCATATGTGGATTACGTCCCATTTTTGTTATGTTTAGCCACCTTTTTCCTATGTGAGGACAACAAACCGATCGACCTGGTCATTCTCTATTGCGTTGCCATGCCTTTCTACCCTTCTTCAACCAAGAGACACGAGACTCGTTCCTTACCTACTGATTTTCCCCTTCTCAACCTAGATGCGGGTTCGATGCCTACTCTCTTGGACAGTACAGTCTCCCTTCCTTTCCTTATTCAACCCAGACATGGATTAGTCTGCATGAAGTGCAAATTAAGGTTTTCGTCTGCGTGACCAGCAGAGCAGAGGATAGCAAATTGGGAAGATGGTGGAGTGGAAAAAGATCCACATGCAGCGACATGGCAGATGGGGCAATAGAACAAGGGTATGGTTCGAAAAGAGGTAGCATACCTGAGGGTCGGCGGGAAGTGGCTTCGCTCGTGGTCATCGTCCTCCACAGGCACTACGACAGCGAGCTTGGGGACGGAGGCCATCCCGCGCGGGCGCTAGGTCTGAGAGGACGGCCTTGTCGTCAGTGCGTGACCTCGCTCGCCGACGACGAGTGCGTCAACACTGCACGTCCTTTTCTTCCCCGGTGGATCTGTGACCACCGGTGAGGAGGGAGAGAGAGGCCGTCTTTTTTAGATCTGGAGAGAGGGTGATAGTGTGAGAAGCAAGTGGGCAGCCCTTAGCAAGAAAGCTCTGAAGCTCCAGCCTATATATCTTTTTTATACTACTAGTACTAGAGGTGGAGTAGTGGTAGAGTAGTTTATATTTTCTCTGCAAACAGTACCAGTTAGTCGTGCTTCAAAACTGAACGGCACGCCATTAAAAAAATAAAGTCGAGAAATAATGCGGCACCTCGGGCCAACGCGGCCAGATCGCATTTTGCACGAGAAATTACACACGATGTTTCGTTGACATGTGGTCCCGTTCCAACATGTCAGTGAGACGACGGCGAGTCCTTTTGTACAATTTCCGAAAGGACGTGTAGGCCGGGGCGCCTCTTCGTGTACCGTGGCAAACTGGCAACCGTCCACCGACTCTTCGCCTTTCCCTCTCGATTTGGAACTGCTGTCGCACGCTCTTCCTCCCTCCTCCATTTGCCTTCACCCTTCCTTCTGCCATTGTTCGATCGTCTTCTCCATGGAGGGAACAAGCCGGAAACGACCCCGTTATTCTTGCCCCGATCTGAAAGATGACGTGGTGGGGGAACTCATTGATCGGTGCGACGTCATCACCTCGGCTAGCATGGCAGGTTCGTTCAAGAACATTCTCGACTCAACTAATAACATCATTACAAGGAACCCAAGGGTCCAGGAGCGGTTTGATCTCCCTTATCTTCTTCGCTATAAGCCTGTTCGCATGGGCGCGGACGACGGAGGCCTCGCCTTGTGCAAGTTGATGCCGCTTGATAATGATACGTGTGATGTCAAGATGCCATCGCTTAAGGGTAAGTCCTGGGCTGGCGCAAATGGAGATTGGGTTGTTTATATTGGGTACAATTGCGAGTGGGAACTTGTGAATGTGTACACTCGTCAGCGGATTCCACTTCCAAAAATCTCCGAGTGCCCTGAGGTTGAGCACACAGATGATCTACGTACGTTCAAATACGATCATGGTGACTGTCGTCTACTGAAGATAGCAATTTTTCGAGTTCCCAACCGCTCTTGGAATTACAAGAACTATCAAGTTGTTGCTATCTTCGACAAGCTTGTTGCCGTCCTTCGTGGTTCGACTGGATGGATATTGCTCAAAAATCAGTTTCTATACACGGATGTGTACTGTGATGCAATTGAATACGAGGATCTTGTGTTTGCTGCCACCACTCGTGGCACTGTTTTTGCATGGGATCCTCGTAGTTTCGGTACGTTTGTCTTCCACCGTAATTATAATTGTTTCATCCACATGCATGCGGGTTAGCAAGTTTCCCTTTACTAATTAACCTTCTTCTTGTGTTTCCAAGGTCCTGTGAACATTCCACCACCTATACTTGAAAAATTTATAAGCAAGGGGGAGATGACGATGGTGATGATCACGAGCATGAGGAGGAGCGGAACTTATATACTCAGTGGCGCCTGGCAACTAATTCCGATGGATCACCTCTTCTTGTCTGTATACAGTGCACTCAGACTGTTACTACTGAGGAAGCAGGTGTTGTCTCCCATGGTCGCCCTCTCCTGACCTATTCCAACACCCGTTGCATGGTATTCAGGACAGATACTAGTGTGCTAGCGCCAACACCTTCTCCCTGGTTCAGTATTGATAGTCTTGGAGCAAACTCGCTCTTCCTTGGACCAAACTATCCAATGATGGTGAAAGGCGATCCAGCTGCTGTTGACACAACGTTACTACCATTTATGAGAAGCAACTGTATCTATACCTCAGACATTTCGGTGGTTCCCTACCCTGGTCCTGATATATGCCGCTTCAGCCTGGATGATCAGTCCTGCGTTGCTCTCGATATTGACAATAGCTGGCCCTTCCCAGAGCACCTATGGTTCAAAGCAAGCGTTTCCAACGCCGAGGATTGGTTGAGTTGAAGTTCATTTCATTGCTTGTTATTTGTTGTGTGATGAAAACTTTAGTATTTGCTAGAATGTTTTGTTGGAAATAATCTATAATCCAACATGTATCCTCGTTGTCGTTGTGTGTTGATGACTTGTTGTATTTAATGAATGGTACATTTCAGTTGCAAATGCATGTCATAGACTCAATTTATGAATGGTTTTCGAGTCACTTCTTGGAGTGTGAGTACCGTAGTAGTATAGCCAGCATCCGGTTAGTATATGAAGTTGCCACATCACATAGACCCAACCTAATATTGGAGTATGCTAGTCCTCCACCGGCGCGCCGCTTCAAATGGCAGAGGAAGTGAGAGGTCACGTCACCTTGTGTCCAGATCTGAGATGCCACATGTACCAGATGAATGACTCCAAGTTCGACCACCGTGATGCTAGGTGCGAGCCCAAGAACACTGTTGGAGAGACCCCCCTCATAATTTTCCTACATTGGTCGTTTGATTCATAGGATAGAATGCTATAGGATTTTTTTCTATGTAATCATGTTTTAATTGGCAATCTAGCATCCACTCCAACTTTTGTTTCACTTCCTTTGTTCCTACGAAGAGAGTACTTGCACTAAATGATGTGCCGCTGCAAGAGCCGCCTATATTTATTAACCATGCTCTACAAAGGTGGACCAGCTTTGGCTATAGTAGTACTGTACTAGGTTAGTAGGTGACCTTGCGCTTGGCTCTTCTCCTCTTCCGGAAGTCGAACAATAATGATGGTACTACAGTAGTACTTCTGGCAATCTGACACCAAATGAACTGCTGCACGTCCACCGCTTGTAAGCAAAAGTTTCTCCTCGTGCTGCGAGCCACCGCGCACGCGTTGGCGAGGGAGAAGGCGTAGTAAGCAAGCTTCTCGTCATTCTGCGAGTTGACGGGACACATCAAAGTTATTTATTAGTACTCTCTTCGAAAAGGGCCGACCATGTCCATGGCTACCATCCCATGCTCTGTCATTGAGTACGTGCACTATTCACGTGCCATCGAGGAGAAACAAATATTGCGTAGTACTAGGTGCCATCGAAGTGCACGACTCACTTACGCACTGCATATCTCCATTTTCTTGCATGACACACCACCTTGATGCTAGATTTCCCGCGTCGTTGGAAATAATCTCCATTGCATATCTCCATTTTGTTGGAAATAATCTATAATCCAACATGTATCCTCGTTGTCGTTGTGTGTTGATGACTTGTTGTATTTAATGAATGGTACATTTCAGTTGCGAATGCATGTCATAGACTCAATTTATGAATGGTTTTCGAGTCACTTCTTGGAGTGTGAGTACCGTAGTAGTATAGCCAGCATCCGGTTAGTATATGAAGTTGCCACATCACATAGAGCCAACCTAATATTGGAGTATGCTAGCCCTCCACCGGCGCGCCGCTTCAAATGGCGGAGGAAGTGAGAGGTCGCGTCACCTTGTGTCCAGATCTGAGATGCCACGTGTACCAGATGAATGACTCCAAGTTCGACCACCGTGATGCTAGGTGCGAGCCAAGGAACACTGTTGGAGAGACCCCCCTCATAATTTTCCTACATTGGTCGTTTGATTCATAGGATAGAATGCTATAGGATTTTTTTCCTATGTAATCATGTTTTAATTGGCAATCTAGCATCCACTCCAACTTTTGTTTCACTTCCTTTGTTCCTACGAAGAGAGTACTTGCTCTAAATGATGTGCCGCTGCAAGAGCCGCCTATATTAATTAACCATGCTCTAAAAAGGTGGACCAGCTTTGGCTATAGTAGTACTGTACTAGGTTAGTAGGTGACCTTGCGCTTGGCTCTTCTCCTCTTCCGGAAGTCGAACAATAATTATGGTACTACAGTAATACTTTTGGCAATCTGACACCAAATGAACTGCTGCACGTCCACCGCTTGTAAGCAAAAGTTTCTCCTCGTGCTGCGAGCCACCGTGCACGCGTTGGCGAGGGAGAAGGCGTAGTAAGCAAGCTTCTCGTCGTTCTGCGAGTTGACGGGACACATCAAAGTTATTTATTAGTACTCTCTTCAAAAAGGGCCGACCATGTCCATGGCTACCATCCCGTGCTCTGTCATTGAGTACGTGCACTATTCACGTGCCATCGAGGAGAAAAAATATTGCGTAGTACTAGGTGCCATCGAAGTGCACGACTCACTTACGCACTGCATATCTCCATTTTCTTGCATGACACGCCACCTTGATGCTAGAGTTCATTTGGTGTCACGCCACCTTACTCATTAAGTCGCCGGAGTTGGTTCCTCGGGCACCGAGCCTCTTAACGACGACATACGAACGGACGGCATGAATGCGGGCAGCTGGCGCCGGCTGGGAACGCACCGCGCGACGGCGCGAGGGACGAGGGTTTTGGTGTGCCAGGGTAGTCAGCTGCGGTCGTGGCAACGTTGGAGATGCCCTTTGCTCACATGCGATCCCCGCATGTCATTGAAAAAGCAAGACGACCCGGCATGGTCTCAGGTCCAGAGGATGCAGTTGGCCGCGCTACACCACTCCGCGGACGCGTCGCGGCGCCCCGTGCATCCTCGACGAGCCGGGTGTTGGGGTGTGTTTGGATTGTGGCCAAAGTGCACCTTACCAAAATTTTGGTCATGACCCAAAGATTGGTCTTTGTTTGGATGGTTGCCATTTTTTTGGCATGCCAATGAACTCTAGCCAACTCTAGTTCATTTTTCTTGCCAATGTCGGCCAAATCATGGGCAACCAATACCTCAACCAAAATTTTGGTCATGACCCAAAGATTGGTCTTTGTTTGGATGGTTGCCATTTCTTTGGCATGCCAATGAACTCTAGCCAACTCTAGTTCATTTTTCTTGCCAATGTCGGCCAAATCATGGGCAACCAATACCTCAACCAAAATTTTGGCTACCCAATGCTTTGATGGGGCAACCTTGGGCACAAACCAAACATACCGTTGGTCGTGCCACAGCACTAACGCCACCCTCGGCACACTGAAACCGACCGTGTCTAGCGACGATATGAGCGTGTCGCTCACCGCGGTCGCCGTGTCCAGAGGCGGTGCTGGAGCTGCGCCCCGTTGTTGGCCCCAACGACCCACATGAACGGTTGTCGGTGGCGAGGAGGTCGTGGGCCAGCTCCTCCATTGGACTAGTCTGCGCTACGTCGTCCCGACGGGTGTGCCCCACATGTCGGTTTCCCTGTTTTCCCGGCCATATTCGAGCGTCAGTGCTCCGCGTTGCGCATTAGGCCTTTCACTATGTAGGCCAAGCGAGACAACTTATTGTTTATTTGAGCCGTTCAAGTATAATCATGTGGCGTTTGCTTATTTCTCATTCCTCTCCAACCCTCTTCTCCATCGATCATGTCGCCCTCCAGTCGAGTCCATCCTCCCGCATGCCTCATTTGAACATTCCGCCGAGTATCATTCGCATGTACCCACCCTAGTCCTCTTTCAATAGATCTCCGGACCCCGAGATGAAATCGAGAGGGAACGAGTGGGGGCACGTGATACCTAAGGCGGATTCAAAATTTTGAACCGGTGATCATAGCATCCGCAAATCATATATAAAGGGTATTCAATGTTCGTTTCGTTTTTGAACGTACAATATACTCCCCCTATCCTTTCTAGTTTACATATAAGTTTTATGTGTAGTCAAAGTATCTCTACTTTGATCAAAAAGGTATCAACATTCAACAACGCCCAATCAATATTGTTAGATTCGTACGTACTCCTAGATTTGTACTCGAGATGGTTTCCAATTTGACTATTGACAAGATTAATAGTACATGAGATGTATAATGTGAAAATTATATCATTGGAAACTCCTTTCACATACGAATTTGACCGTATGCTTTGTGTAAGTTGCATGTCATATATTATTACTCTAACATTTGGTCAAAGTTAGCCTCGAAAAACGCATTAGACCCTGTATGCTTTGTGTAAGTTGCATGTCATATATTATTACTCTAACATTTGTGTAAGTTGCATGTCATATATTATTACTCTAACATTTGGTCAAAGTAGTATAGTGGAAGTGGATCCTCTGACGTAGGTATCCCTGCCTTACCCTCCCTTTCGGTCACTTACTGGCGGACCCCATGCTTGCTAGGCCCCGCATGTCAGTTACTCAATGGGTTCGGCCACGTCAGGGGATCCTCATCCGTAGTATACTCCCTCTGTTTTTATTTACTCCGCATAAAACGGAGGGAGTGGTGGTATAATAAATGACGCGGGCGGGGGAGGGGGAGGGACGTCGGTTTGCTCTCAACTGCGGTCCCACAAGCGAGCGAAAACGCAAGACGAAGCGCGTTCCATTCGGTGAGCGACGTGGAGGGTCCAGCGTGCCGGGCTGCAACGCGAACGCGACAAGAGCGATGTACAGTCAAAACCGATTGACCGGTCGTCACCGGAACCACTATTCACACCAGAACCTTCGCTGCTCGGCCTACGCCAGCCACTGCCCTAAAACCACACCAAATCTCCAGCCCATTCCCCCACCTTTCGATCCCCTAGCCCGCATCAAGCGTCCCCTAGTTCGCCGGAAAGCCATGGTGCGCCGCAAGATCACTTACTACAAGATGCTGACGCCGGAGCGCCGCGCAGAAATCGCGGCGGCGGTCGGCGCCACAGACCTCCGTTCCCAAGCTCGCTTTGCGGCGGGCCAATCCCCGAGTTCTCTGGAGCCAAGCTACGAGGAGGAGGAAGCCGATCCAATGTTCATGGCGGAGGTCGCAGCGCAGAAGGCCCCCGATGGGTATGAGACGATGGACGTCGACTTCGTGCCGGCGTCCGAGTCCCCCATGGTGCAGGCGGACCAGCGGTTCAACATGGCGATACTAAAGGAGGACCGGGAGGCAGAGGCTCAACTCGACGCGGAGCGCGCGCATGCCGCTGCCATCGAGGCTCTCCTGCAGGCGGAACCGGATGTCGTGGATGTGAACCGGGCGGCGGAGGCTCAACTTGAGGCGGAGCGCGCGGATGCCGCTGCCATCGAGGCCCTCCTGCAGGCGGAACCGGACGTCCTGGACTTGAACCGGGCGGCAGAGGCTCGACTCGACGCAGAGCGCGCGGATGCCGCTCTCATCGACGCCCTCCTGCAGGCGGAACCGGACGTCCTGGACTTGAACCGGGCGGCGGAGGCTCGACTCGACGCGGAGCGCGCGGATGCCGCTGCCATCGAGGCCCTCCTGCAGGCGGAACCGGACGTCCTCGACTTGAACCGGGCTGTGCTCTCGTCCGTGCAGAGCGCCCGCACGCTCCGCTTGAACGAGTAGCTGGAGGCCGAGGACAACCACGGTGCGGAGACACACGTCGGCAGCGACGGCTGGTTCGCGCCGGCAGCCAAAGACGACGAGGCCGTCTCTTTCCGCGAGCAGTGATAGTTTTTCTTTATGTTGTTGTTTTTATGGATCTTTTGCTGTGTAAAAACATATATTTGTTATGCAAGTCGCCTGACTTGGGTCAGTCTACCATTTCAGGCGGTTGGATGAATATCCTACGTCTCCTAACCCTTCTTTCCTTCTTCCTCACCTCTTCTTCTTCCCCAACAGACCACCGCACGGGCCGTACGGATACTCCCCAACATGCGGTTGGATAAACATACTCTATGAACGAAAATTATGTGTCAGCGATAGGATGGCTGAGTTTGGTTTGTTCACATGCGACAGCACGTGTCAGTGAGGGTGCGTTCCCTTGGTTGGGTTTGCGGCGTGCAGGAGCGACTGTGTGAGGGTGCGGTGCGACCGCGGCGTGCAGGAGCGACCGTGTGAGGGTGCGGTGCGACCGCGACAGCCGTGCGCAAGTGTACCTCCTTCTCATTTTGAAAACTTTAGGCAAGCTTGGCAAAAATGTGTGGCGAAGTTTGGCAATGCAAGGCCTAGACCCAAACAGGATAAGTACGTACGTACTAGGAGTACTAGTGTTAAAAAAGAAAGGCGGGGTTTTCCTTCGCGGGATTTAATCGATACAAATCCTCGTTTCACGTGTCAATTAATGCGTATTTTTTCTCCAAAGACCAAAGAGCTAACCATCTCACTCCTCATCGCTTGATTAATGCAGCGCCATGCAAACCAACCTTCTCACTTCCGCATGCATGCAGGGGATATTAATGTCCTTGGTTGCTAACCCCATCAATTTTGCCTCGATTAGTGTTAGTGGCCCTTTGCAAATTGTAATTTTGATATACTGGCCTTGTGTACAAAAAAATGGAGGTAGTAACTATATTTGACTTCCTTCCCCATTGCGGTGACGTCGACGATATCTTTTTTTGGTGGTTTGGCGAAGTGCGTTCGACGGAGAACACCATTGAGGGAGACCACGGTAAGTCGTTCGCAAGTGCCGCCTGCAAGCCGAGACAACCGCCTTATTTGCATCCAGGAAGTCCTTTACTAGTACTACTAGGAGTACTAGTGCGGTGAGATGGTTTCTCGAAGAAGACGATGGAGAAGCGGAGTCAGCGAAGAGTGAAATGATGGTTGCTTCGTCCGTGCTTTTGTGATTTGACGCCTCACTGCTTTGTGATTTGTGATAGAAGGGACAGGGGAGTAGACTCTGTGCTCTATACTGTACTACATGCGTCCAAGCATGGGAGAAAGAGGAGAGACGTTGCATTTTTCTATTCCTTCAATCAATCAATCAGGGAGCTTCGGTTCCATCTTTTTGGCTTTGGCAACACCGTCCACAATGGTTCCCACGATGCCAAAAGCTATTTTCACATTTGGCTACACATTGTGGATGCCCTTAACCGTACCACTTGGTTTTGCTCCTGTGTGCTATCTATACAAATCTCAATTATATTGATCTAAAAAATTATAGAATCAAGATTAGTAAAAAGGAGGTGATTTTGCCGCGCGGATGGCGGGGGAGGTTTCTTATTTGAGCAATGCTACATCCACGTAATGGTTTACGTAAAGTTACGAACTGATGTGATGTGGGACTATTTGATTGGATTAAAGGAGAGGATTAGGCCCACCCCACCTGAAAATCAGGGGGGCATATATAGATTAGATGGAAAGTATACGTAGCAGCTACGTAGCCCTTTGTAAGTCTAGGATTAGGCTTCTTATTTTCGGAGGACGTTGTCCTGGCGGTTTGCTAACATGCGGTCCCACGTGTCAGTGCTTTACCAAGCCGATCCGCGTCCCACATGAGGCAGAACAACGGCAGAAGCAACACGTGGTTAAGTTGAAGAAGATGAGGGAGAAGCGGATTCAGCAACGAGTGAAATGATGGTTGCTTCGTCCCTCCAACTTAACTGCGGGAAAGGTGCAGCTTTGTGATTTGACGCCTCATTGCTCATTACTACGCCGGCGCCATGACTGGGGTGCTTCACCCCGGCTGCTCTGCACTGTATTCCGGTATGGCACGTGGACCCGGTAGCTTGATGTCCCACATGTCGGCGAAAGGGACTAGAAGATTTATGAAAGCGAGCGCTCCACTCTTACGACGGAGGAGTAGACGACACGACGGCCCAGTGAACTGTCACTTGTAGTACTGTATAGTACTATAGTTTTGCTGTTTCGCACGATCCATCGATACAAACCCGATTAAACAGGAAAGGGCGGGATTTTTCCCGCGCGGTAGATGATACTGGCCATACATTTCAAAGGCAATTTTAATGTATGCAAACTGAATAATTATAAGTAACAATATGATATCTAGTAAAACTAAAAACACATATGATTTATTGTGTTAGAGTGTAGTAGTAGTGCTGTATTGCATAGTTGTTAGATGTAACATGCGAGAACGTGTAGAGATGTAGTTTTGGAGGGCCTACAGAGAGAAAAGCGTAATACGGTCACCGAACTTCAGAATAAGCTGATTACGGTCACTATATACGTTTTGCGGTGATTATACGGTCACTTGCTCACAGTTCAGCATCGGATTGCACTCTGTTGACCGGCCAAATAGTCTGCGTGGCGCCATGTTGACTAGTTAAATTGACCACGTTCCTTGTGGGTCCCACCTGTCAGTTCGCATAGGCAAAAGGTCAGATAAACACAAATTTACGCAGGCGCGACAAGGCTCCAACCCGTGCGCGGGAATCACCTGGTTGTGTATGTGTCTGTCAGGGCCTGATGTGTGCGCATGCACGTGTAGGTTGAGCACTTGAGCGTGAGAGTGTGTGTTGGTCGTGTGGTGTACTGGTGTGTGCATGCATGCGTGCGTGTGTGCGTGTGAGTGTTGCGTGCGTGCGTGTGAGTGTTGCGTGCGTGGCGTGTGTACGTGTGAGTGTTGCGTGCGTGCGTGGGTGCATGTGTTTGTGTGAGTGTTGCGTGGATGCAGTTCGTGTGCATGCGTGCGTGTGTGTATAATCACCACACCAGCTCCTGTGTGTTAAAACAGACGGCTCAGCATACCAATACAAGGCCACCTTGTCCGCTGTGCCCGCGGTCATGACTTCGAACCACCGTCCAAATATTTTTTTGTCGTTTGTTTTCATTCTTACTAGCAAGATGCCCGTGCGTTGCACGTAACATCAAGATGCATTTGTATGACTTGTTTATCTTGTGAGAGAAAAGGATGAACGAGGGAAGGCCTTATTTGCAAATGTGGAGAGGTGTGTGGGTACCTTTTTGCAAAATTGCCATAGTTTCTTTCCTATCCGTCAGATATAAATCGGACGGCCTATATTGCAGGATGGCAGGCACACCATCATCACCAACTCTGTTTTTTATAAGAGTGTATTTTATGTATTTTATAAGAGTGTAGATGTAGAGTAGATACAAGTCGACAGGTGGGCACGATGGTAGTGAGATAATGTGATGCAACACTAGAGGTGCCACGTGGAGCGTTTAACTGGTCAACTAGTCATGTCATGAGCAAATACAGAGTTGTACGGTGAGCCCGTGACTGTATAATAACCACTAAACGTAAATGGTGACCGTAATGAGTGGATTCTGAAGTCCAATGTACGTATCGTGCTTTCGCTTCAAATACAATGATCGTCATTGCATATATCGCGAGAGAAAGATGAAACATGCGTGAATTTTCTGGGGGCTTACTTTTAGAGGACCTGGAGATAGTTTTGTGTGCATACGTGAAAGGGGCGTACAGGGGGGTATGCGATGGAGAGAGAGATGCTCTTCGTTTCTCTTTATTATGACTAACTTTGTATATAGTATAAAAATATACAAATTCACAGTGCGGAATAAATATCATTGTGGGCACCATGCAATGCAAATTAGCGTTCGTACTCCTCCATATAACTTTGTAATGTTGTATATATGTAGAAACTCTAAAATAATTTTTTGGCCACACTTTATTCAAAAGGAATGTTGTATGCGAAATAAACGTGAAGAGAGGGCTTTTTAGATCAATGGGGTACGTGATGTAACATGTGTGAATGTGTAGTTGATGCATTTGGCGGGGCCTAGAGAGGTATGTGTGTGTATTACGTATTCGAGAGAGGCATGGATAGAGGGGCCGACGGGGGGGGGCGTGGGAGAGATAGCACGAGAAATGAGAGTGGTCTAGAGAGAGAGAGACGAATATGACGTCACGACAAGAGATTCCATTCCCTTGAGTGTGTATATGCAAGGGGGGAGGGAATAGAGGCACCAGGAGAAATTTTCTGTGTGTGTGGTGTTTGTGTTGGTATGTGTGGGTGTGAGAAGATAATGAGACGTGGGGGCAGAGGGTGTGTCACCGCGTGAGGTCCGGTGGGTCGAGGTGAGGCCCTTCGTTCGGTTCCGTCCTGCGCCACATTGGTCGGCCCGTGACGCATTTAGGAAGACCCATGGATGACTAGTCGTACAAGACAAAGATAGCAGAATTGTGAAGGACTCTGTGTCCACTGACAAAGCCGGCTAGGATTTGTAACCCTAGGTTCTCGGACTAAGGTAACCCCTTTATCTCTGATATTACTATTCATCCAACCTAACTTTAAGGGGCATCCTACAGAATGCTCTGCTAGAATCATACTCGTCGATTAGGAAGAGAGGTGTGAGACAATGCGTGAGAGACAGGCGTAAAGATAATGTGCGTACATGAGACACGTAGGCAGGTCCATGTATATAGAAAGGGTCGATGAGGATTGTGCGTGTGTATGTTTGCGAGAGGAAGAGTGCTTGTGATAAAGGTTAGTGAAAACAGTTGTAAATGGTTACGAGAGGGAGGGAGGGTTATATCTAGAGCATGTGTGCGAGAAAGACACCTCGGGAGAGAGTGTGTGAGCATGTGTGAGAGACCACCGATGGAGAGTGAAACTACACGTAAAAGACTGCTCTACACATTGATTAAAGATATAAATTGTATCCAAATATTAGGATGGGATCATGATATTTGCAATTCGCGTAAGGAGCGGTCATTGATCCATCAGACATCTAGATTCTATCGAATTTGAGCATGTCTATGTTATTATTCGACACAATTGATCCACATAGTTAGTATTTTGAACTCCAGACAATGCATCGCTTTAGCAATCGAATATAAACGTGAGTATAGTTCATGTTGTGTGTGTAAAGCACATTATACATACGAAAGTTACACAATGGACATTATAAATAGCTACCTATGAACTAGCATACATTTGAATTCAACTTAAGGTGGTTTAAAAAAATCGAATTCAACATGAAGTCCATTCAATTATTTGAATTTGATATCATGGCATTTGTAAACCATACCTAAATTATGGGGGCACCAATCTTTGCTCTGATTTTGTACATAATAGCATATGTAGTCGTGTACAAAATAGATTCAAATTTAGCTCCTCCATTCCAAAATAATCGTAGTTATAGGATTTTCAAGTGTCAAAATTTCAAAAAGAAGCGGATAATTTAATGAGGTTTTCAAACATACAAGGTCAAATATAACGTTGTCTATTTAGGTCAATCCTCATAGTTCAAGAGTACTCTAAACGTGAATGCTTGTGTTTCAAAATTTCGAACGAAGCGCCAAAAGAGCCTCTACTCGCCCGAAACCGCGTGAGACCAATGTTTGGTAGTACAAGGAAATTACTTTTCTAATAACTCCGACCCGTGAAACCTACCGGCCCGACGTCCAAAGGTCTAAACCGGGGTAGGTTTGTAGCTTCATCTAGACGCCACGCAACCGCATCCGAAAAACATTCATACACAATGGCCGCCTAAGCACACATGCGCGCGGCCGAAATCGCTCCCGCCCACTATTTGGGACACCTGGGATTACCATCCTACCCCCGACCCGCAGTAGGTCCGAAATTTAAGAGGGGGGCAAAGTTTGTACTTTCCCCAAATTTCAAACAAGCGCGTCCCATCTTCTGTTCAAAAAAGCCAAAAACAAGCGCGTCCCAGACCGAAACATGGTTCCCCCCCACCCGTCCGATTCCCCATTCGTACTCCGTGGGCGCCAAAACTACCTCTCCACCAGCCGCGAAACCCCGGCGTCCTCCGTCCGCCACCCCATCCCACCCATCAACCGCCGCCCTCCTCCATCACGCCGGAGCCGATACCCCGACGTCGTCGTCCACCGCAACCTCAACCGCAACGCCCTCCACGGCTAGTAGTTGAAGCCGAGGCCGAGCCGTCCGTACCCGAGCCAGTTCAACCACGCCGTCCTGCGCCTCACCGCTGCCGCTCCAACTTCGCCACCCTCCACCGCACCGGAGCTGTTCCTGCTACGCCGTCCTTCGCCGCCTCGGATCTGCTTCCCCTCCGCCGACATACGGCCACGGCAACACAGTCAACAATTTGGCCATGGGTTCGTCCAAGCCTGCACCCTCCAGAACATCGGTTTCCCCGGTAAAAAGAAGAAGATCGGCGCGACATGTGGAGGTGACCACACCGGCAACCGAAAAAGGTACTCCTCTTCCCTTATTCGTGCAAATCTTACGTCTCTGCTTGCACGGTATTCATCCCACAGAAGACACTAGTTGACCGCTTCTTCTTGATACTAGATGTTCCTAGTAACTCGCGATGCACAAGGTTTCTCCTCATATACTATTTCACCTTAGCTAGAGGTCCGTCGCCCCCCTGAATTTCAATTTCTGGCCAGTTGATTCCCAATTAACGGAAGCATTCCCCGGCGTAACAGGCGCTAGTACGCCTATTACGCCGGGGAAGCAGCGCCTTGGTGTTTATCTTAGGGGCGTGTGCGGCCTAGAGCTACTGGCGCCCGATCTGGAGGTCGGCCGGGATTAAAGGGATGGCCTGGGGGCGCTGCCAAGCACGGCGGTGGTGTGAGGTCGATGGGAGGGCGGGGCGGCGGAGGCAGGGGTCTGGGCCGGTGGTCGCTGGCGGTTCGAGAAAGATCGTCAACAGTGACTGGCGGGAGGTAGACGAAGGCCATCTGCCCGTTCCTTATAGATCGGACGGTTCATTAAAAAAATCGACTGACCTATTTATTTTCAGTCGACTGTTATCTTAGATATGACCACATGTGGTGGTGTGCTGGAGGAGTACCTGCATTTCCTGTGCTCATATATTACAAAATCATACGGAGTAGAATCTAATTTTGTTTGCCATGCAATGTTGTAGAGCTATCATATGTCTCCTGTCATTTATTTTTCAGCCACCTGCTATCTGCTACTTTTACAGTGCACTAGTTCTGCACACACTTCACCCTTACTCTCACTATTGTGTTTTTATGCAAGGGTATTTCAGACTCTGCTGCCATGAGAGAAGCCAAAAAGAAAAGAGAGAAGTCGCTCCAGCTTCGTATGCGGGTAGGCAAGACACGTTACAGCGCTATAAAGGGTGCAGTGTCAGCAGATGGAGACGGTAAACGTAGCTCTGGAGTTGATGACCTCGCTCGCAATGAACCACCATCCCAGGTGCTTGCTTTAACTTCGCGGTGTCATATGTGGTTGCATGTTCCATATGGTGTCTAGCTTGTATTCGAAAGGCCGAAGTCGGTAAGATAAGGAAAGATATTTTTTTACATGAACCACCATCCCGTGAGCACCAGAAGACAAATAGCTAGTCAGGGCACTGGCCGAGCCAGTGACAAGCCCAGCAAAGATAGGCATCACCTGGAAGCCAACTAAAAAGCTGCGATGGTGGCGAAGCAGCCCGCCTCCCACCAGGCTCTCAGGTCCTAGATGATCATGCTCACCACTCCAGCCGGATGTCTAGCTTGTATTGCTTCCAATTTGGTTAAATTGCATCTGCTTAGCTTACACATTATACCTTTGAATATGACATGCCTTTCTGTTTTTGGTACATACTAGTACATCTGTGTATTAACCATGTTCTTACATCAAACTAATGTTCTTGTGTATCCCTCATCAATCACTTATGACGAGGCAGGCAGGCAAGGGGACTACTCCTCATTTAAAGAATGCAGCGTCAGCCTCCCGACATGATTCTCAAGAAACAGAAATGCTAGATGAAGATAGTGAACGTAGCTCTGTAGTTGATTACAGCATTTCCCCTACACTAGCATCGCAGGTGCTTGCTCTAACTTGGCAGCGTGATATGTGGTTGCATGTTGCATATGGTGTCTAGATTGTAATTCTTCCAATCTGGTTAAACTGCATGTGCTAGTCTGCTTAGCTTATACATTATACCTGTTAATGTGACATGCCTTCCTGTATTTAGTACATAGTACATCTGTCTATTAAGCATGTCCTTACATAAAACTATTGTTTTTTTGTATCCCGCATCAATCAACATGACGAGACACCTTTAGTATATGCAGTGCGATATTAGTTGCATCTTTCATATGATTTATAGCATGCGCTGCTTCTAATTTGTTGAAATTCCATTTATGATGGGACGCTTTTAACTTGGCAGAGTCATATTGGTTGCATCTTTCATGTGGTGTCTAGCTTGCATTGCTTCTTATTTGCTGGAATGGTTTCTGCTTAGTTTACACAAACAGTTGTGAACATGCCATGCCGTCCTGTTTTTCGTACATATTCCATCCTGGTATCATGTGTTTGCCTTACATCAAAGTAGTGATTGTCAGTATCATGCATGAATGAGTTCTGAAGAGAGAATTTTATTGCTTTTTCTTGTCGGTTTTACTTGACAATTCAAAATCAATAAAGCGGAAGGAAGTTAGCAAGGCAGCGGATAAAGGTGCTCCTTCCGAACGGAGGGCCTCTACAGTTTCTACTCCTCCACACCCCCAAGATGATTTCCAAGACAACACATGCATAGACACTCAACAAAGCTGTGTTTATGATGAGCACGTCTCCCCTAGTGCAGCATCACCGGTGCTCCCTCTAACTTGGCACTGTTATATGTGGTTGCATGTTATGTGTGATGTCTAGCTTGTATTGCTTCTAATTTTGTTGAATTCCATCTGCTTACTTTACACATTATACTTGAATAAGACACGTGTTCCTGTTTCTAGAACATACAATATCTGTCTATCACACCATGTTCTTACATCAAATTACTACTGTTGTGTAACCTGCAACAATCACTTATCATAAGACACGTTTGACTTCGGAGTGTGATATAGGTTACATCTCACATTCTTTTCTAGCTTGTACTACTAATTTGTTGAAATGGCACTTATGACGAGACAGTTTTAACTTGGTAGAGTGATATTCGTTGCATCTTTCATATGGTGTCTAGCTTTCATTGCTTCTAATTTGTTGAAATGCCTTCTCCTTAGTTTACACATCATAAGCTGTGAATATGCAATGCTGTGAATATGCAATGGCACTAATGACGAGAGACCTCTAACATGGTAGTGTGATGTTGTTTGCATCTTGCATATGATTTATTTCTTGTACTGCTTCACATTTGTTTAAACGCCATTTATGATGAGACACTGTTAACTTGGCAGAGCGATATTTGTAGCATCTTTCATATGGTGTCTACCTTCCATTGCATTGCTTCTAATTTGGTGAAATGTCTTCTTCTTAGTTTACACATCATAGTTCTGGTTATCTCTTCCGTCCTGTTTTTCATACATATTACATCCTCCTATCATGTGGTTGTCTAACATCAAAGTTCAGTTCGTCTGCATCACGCATCAATTTGTTCTGAAGAACTAAATTGTTATTCGTTTTTCTTGTCGGCTTGACTTAACATGGCACAGAGAAAGAGGAAGAAACACAGAATGGCAGGGAATGAGAAGCGGATGAATCCTGCAGATTCTGCTGGTACTGATGGTGCAATAGAAGGTCAAAGTCCAGCGGAAAATTCTACAAACACGGCATCCCATGCTACACGAGTTGCAAAAAAAGCCAAACAGAAACAAATAGCTGCCACCAAACAAGCAGAGACAGCCCTAGTTCTTGCAACACCTACCACAGTACTACCAGCTGCACGACTTACTCGTGCGTCAACTGAGCTAGCAGCACGTTCCCAAGCTCCCTTGCCACCTGACACTACTTCCCAAGCACTCTTGACACAAGACGAGTTGGCAATATCAGATGAACCTTGTGAGCTTCAACAGCAAGAAGGTAGTTGCTGGAGTCAAGTTACAGTTGCATGCTTCTTTATATGTAGTCTCACAGTTTGATGTACACTAACACTTCCTATGTTCGTTGTTGGACTAGCACCTAGGCGCAAGAGGAAACAAACATCAGGGATAATGCTCGATAGGTTAACTAAATCTAGAGGAGGAAGAATGGAGATCCATTTTGAGGCAGGTTTAAAAAGGCCACGTGATGCTACAGAGTCAGCCAAGTTAGTATCAGAGGCAGCGGTTGCCGTTAGGTGTCATGTACGTATCCTCCCAACATGGATTCAGTACAGGAATGACAAAGACGAAACCCAGTTCAACACCTTCCTCGACCATTTATCTGTAAGTATGGTTATGTATGGAAACTAGTAATATCGTCTTGCTCTGTCCCATACTTTCTAGGTTGCTGATAATGAGACTCCCATAATTTTCAACAGATGAGGTTCAAGTTGGATAGCCAAGATGATGCAACCAGACAAGCTTGCACCCATGTTTTCAAGTCTGCTCTGCGACAGTATCGGTATAACTTGAGGAAAACTCACTTTGAAGGCAAGGCTAACAGTGAACTTTCCCAAACATCTCCAGTGGAAAATATATCGGATGAAGACTGGAGGGGCCTTGTTAAACACTGGTCTGATCCGAAGTATCAGGTACATTATATATATGTGATCAGATCACATGTTGAAGTCCTATTTACGCATGTGCCACACAAATCTATCTTCTTGTAGGTGAACTGTTCAAAGAACAAGGCCAACCGTACGAAAGTGAAATTCCAACAGACGACAGGATCTCGTAGCTATATTGCACACTGCGAGGCTCTTGTAATTAGCTGCTGTTTCACTCTTTTCGCTGTACCATATTATCAGATCTATATTGACTTGTTCAAATGCAGAGGAAAGCCCGCAAGGACCAAAAAGTACCTGAACCAAATGCTGTGGAAATCTTCAAGGACTGTCACACCAGCAAGAAGAAGGGCATGACTACACCAGTCAAAGCCGCTGTTGTAAGTCCTTAATCCTCATGCCTTTTAACTACTACTTACTCTGACTTGTGCCTTGAACTGCATGGTTTGCAGCCAATGTCTATTACTCTTTTCAATTTTATACACAATTGTCTTAGCGTATCATTGCACCTTACAAGGTTTAAAAGAGAGGAGTGATGTTCCTTTGATCTTGACCCGTAATCTAGTTCCGTGCTGGACTTGCCCACACAACGTTACAATTGCCTGTTTGTCTGTTCTCAGTTGTTTTGTGATATGAATGATGTCATACTATGCTTATCGTATTATAAACTTCGTCTCTTTATCCTTAGCCCTCAATACAATGTGAAGAAATAGACAATACATTAGCGATGGTACATGGTCATATGTTTGGAACCTGGTTTTATTATGTACTTTGCAATAAAATACAACTAATATTTTACATGGGTTCACCAGAATAAGTTCTGTATATGGACCAAAGCTATTTTGTTTGGTTTTGCTGCCTCCTTAATATCTTCTGTTCTGGTACTACTAATGTAAAACCTCAACTTTTTAGCGAGCTATGGAAAAAATGGTGGAACCGCCACCTTCTGAAGGTGGCGAGGCAACTATAACCGCAATGTCAGCTCTTGCTGCAGTGGGTCAGTACCTGTCCACTAACAGTGCCAAAAGCACGTTCCTGCGTAATACTGGGTTGGTTGTTAAGGCAATATCGTCCAAACTGCCTCATGATCAAGATATGCAAGCTCAAAGCAATGTTGTATCTGCGCTCCAGACACAAGTCCATTCCCTAACAGAGACCCTTTGTGAAACAAGGAGAAACATTGCTCATTGTCGTCAAGATATGCATGGTTTTGAAACCAGACTATCAGACATTTGCTATGTTGTTCAGGAGCCTAGGGGAAATGAAGGCGAGGGTTATGGTGCTCCATCGGACAATACAGCATGAAAACGTAACAGTCAGGTCAAATGAACTGAGCTTCTGAACTTCTGGTGGTGCATTTATCTGCTAGACTGTTATGTTTTATGCCAACCTTCCTTTTGTTATATAGTTGTAATTTGTTTTGGTGCGATACAAAATTTATTCTTAACGTGCAGCCACCGGCTGAAGAAAACAGCAAGCCATTTTTGTATAGTGTAGGGTGTTCCCTATATTTGCACTGGTGGCGATCTTTGATGCCGAGTGGATGTAATCTGTGCAATCGCCTTAATAGCCTAGCGTTAGTTTCGGCCTTATTTATTTCCTAGTCTTCTTTTTCCCTGGTTTGCTAGTGGCCACAACTACCATGGGCCATATACGGGCCGTAGGATCCATGGGTCTCCTACGGGCCGTCGATAAATGGGCATGCAATCGGTGGGCCTCGGGCCGTCGGATAAATGGGTCTACATGGGCCGTAATCGGGCGTAATTGGTATCGGCCCAGCACGGTAACAGGCCGTTAACAGGCCGTAGGACAGCAAAGGCTTAATTCTGTCACAGGCATAACGGGTCGTTAATGGGCCAGAATATAGGACGGGCTGGAAACGGCGCAACGGGTTAACAGGCCAGAAATGGGCCGACTCTTGCCATGGGCCGAATTTGGCCCTTTAGGGTAACAGGATAGTAACGGGCCGACTCTTGCCATGGGCCGAATTTGGCCCATTAAGGGAACATGCGAGTAACGGACTGACTCTTGCCATGGGCCGAATTTGGCCCATTAGGGGAACAGGCCAGTAACGGGCCGGAAGTAATCAAGGGCCGAAAAGGAGCCCAATAACGTATGGGCCGTCAATAGGCCAAAAGCTAACACGGGCTGGAAACGGCCCATGTAAATCACGGGCCGTTAACGGGTATAAAGAAAATTACTGTTCATTATGGGCTAGAGTCACCATGGGCCTGTAAAGGGCCGAAAGATACGAAGGCCTCATATGGGCTAAAAGACACTGTGGGCCATACATGGGCCGAAAGTGAAATGGGCTGGTGTTATATTCGACGGCCCACATGACGTTGTTGGGCCGATTTCCTTTAGGGCCTAACGGGCCATGAGTTAACGGGCCGTAAAACGGGCTATTTGCGAAGATACCGTTAACAGGCTTTTCATGGGTCAGCCCGTTAACTTTTGACCAAGTCAAACGGGACGGCTTTGTAAGCTAAATGGGCCAGTGGTGGGCCGTGGCATGTGTCGACATATCATAGGCGCCTATCTGACCCACTGACGAGCTGACACGTGTTTCGTCCGGCCAATAAGAATTTTACGCGTGGAAATTTCCCATTGGTCGGGGCTGTTAACGGGTTATCGGATCCAAAACCCTACCCGATAGCTTAACGGCGTTCCATTACGGTGGATGCCACGTGTCGGTCACCCTTGACGAAAGCACTTCTGTGACGCGCGGTTTATCGTCATGGAAGTGGACACTTCCGTGATGATAATTTTGGTAATGTCATGGAACACTTCTACGACAGCACAGGTATGACTATCTTGATTCTGTCATAAAATCGTCATGGATGTACATGCATGACAAAACGCGACCTACTGTGACAAACACGTATCATCACGGAAGTGTATTTTTTTACTAGTGTAAGGAACTTTTGTACTGCTGGTTATGCTTTGGAACTATGTCTAAGTTGTTGTAAGTGCATCTAGTGCCATCCCTAGTTGGTTTTGGAGTATTGATGACAAACTTGGTTGAGGGACTAATGTGTTTGTGAGAATTGCAGGATAACACAGGTAGTAGTCCCTAATTGATTCGGTTTACCTACCAGAGATGACCCCTAAAAATGTGTGAAGATATTGAAGACAATGGTGGTATGTGAAGATATCCACAACGAAGATTATGACTCGAGAAGACATTCACGTGAAGACTATGGAGTGCAAAGACATAGCTGTTTCGTAGTTTCCTTTTCTTCTTTGTTGAGTCATAGGAACAACCGTACTATTAAGTGGGGTCCAAGTGAACAAAGTCAGAGTGACTGAAGTGATGCTCAATCAAATACTATGTCTTCGAGCGAAGACAATGAGAGCAAATCTTATCCATAGCTGGATGAGTCAGCCTTACTTGTAGCCCAAGTCAAGCTGCCGCGTGTGTTTGAAATCTGACCGTTGGAACACGTGTCAGTTCCTTAGTGACCCAGGGTCATTTCGGACAAATCAGGTCGGGTTGCCTAGTGGCTATAAATAGCCCACCCCCTACACCATAAATTGGTGGCTGCTCAGAGTTAGTGCGCGGCTTTTGTCGTTTGAGAGCAACCCACCTCCGAAGCATTTGAGAGAGAGATCCTTGCGAGGAAAAAGCCCAAAACTGTTGGAAATATGCCCTAGAGGCAATAATAAATGGTTATTATTATATTTCTTTGTTCATGGTAATTGTCTATTATTCATGCTATAATTGTATTGTCCGGAAATCGTAATACATGTGTGAATACATAGACCACAACCTGTCCCTAGTAAGCCTCTAGTTGACTAGCTCGTTGATCAACAGATAGTCGTGGTTTCCTGACTATGGACATTGGATGTCATTGATAACGGGATCACATCATTAGGAGAATGATGTGATGGACAAGACCCAACTTAAGCATAGCATAAAAGATCGTGTAGTTTCGTTTGCTAGAGCTTTTCCAATGTCAAGTATCTTTTCCTTAGACCATGAGATCGTGCAACTCTCGGATACCGTAGGAGTGCTTTGGGTGTGCCAAACGTCACAACGTAACTGGGTGACTATAAAGGTGCATTACGGGTATCTCCGAAAGTGTCTGTTGGGTTGGCACGGATCGAGACTGGGATTTGTCACTCCGTGTGACGGAGAGGTATCTCTGGGCCCACTCGGTAATGCATCATCATAATGAGCTCAATGTGACTAAGGCGTTAGTCACGGGATCATGCATTGCGGTACGAGTAAAGAGACTTGCCGGTAACGAGATTGAACAAGGTATTGGGATACCGACGATCGAATCTCGGGCAAGTAACATACCGATTGACAAAGGGAATTGCATACGGATTGATTGAATCCTCGACACCGTGGTTCATCCGATGATATCATCGTGGAACATGTGGGAGCCAACATGGGTATCCAGATCCCGCTGTTGGTTATTGACCGGAGAGGCGTCTCGGTCATGTCTGCATGTCTCCCGAACCCGTAAGGTCTACACACTTAAGGTCCGGTGACGCTAGGGTTGTAGAGATATGTGTATGTGGAAACCCGAAAGTTGTTCGGAGTCCCGAATGAGATCCCGGATGTCACGAGAGGTTCCGGAATGGTCCGGAGGTAAAGATTTATATATGGGAAGTCTTATTTTGGTCGCCGGAAAAGTTTCGCGCTTTATCGGTATTGTACCGGGAGTGCCGAAAGGGGTCCGGGGGTCCACCAAGGGGGTCCACCAGCCCCGGGGGGCCACATGGGCTGTAAGGGGTGCGCCTTGGCCTATATGGGCCAAGGGCACCAGCCCCAAGAGGCCCATGCGCAAGAGATAAGAAAAAAAAGAGAGTCCTAAAGGGGGAAGGCACCTCCGAGGTGCCTTGGGGGGGAAGGACTCCCCCCTGGCCGCACCCTTCCTTGGAGGAAGGGTCAAGGCTGCGCCCCCCTCTCCCTTGGCCCTATATATAGTGGGGGGAAGGGAGGGCAGCAAGACAACAGCCTTGGGCGCCTCCCTCCTCCCCTGCAACACCTCTCTCTCTCGCAGAAGCTCGGCGAAGCCCTGCCGGAGACCCGCTACATCCATCACCACGCCGTCGTGCTGTTGGATCTCCATCAACCTCTCCTCCCCCCTTGCTGGATCAAGAAGGAGGAGACGTCGCTGCACCGTACGTGTGTTGAATGCGGAGGTGCCGTACGTTCGGCACTCGGTCATCGGTGATTTGGATCACGGCGAGTACGACTCCGTCATCCACGTTCATTGGAACGCTTCCGCTCGCGATCTACAAGGGTATGTAGATCCACTCCTTTCCCCTCGTTGCTAGTAGACTCCATAGATGCATCTTGGTGAGCGTAGGAAAATTTTAAATTATGCTACGATTCCCAACAGTGGCATCATGAGCCAGGTCTATGCGTAGTTACTATGCACGAGTAGAACACAAAGTAGTTGTGGGCGTTGAGTTTGCCAATTCTTCTTGCCGCTACTAGTCTTTTCTTGTTTCGGAGGCATTGTAGGATGAAGCGGCCCGGACCGACCTTACACGTACTCTTACGTGAGACAGGTTCC
Source organism: Triticum aestivum (assembly GCF_018294505.1). Lineage (NCBI taxonomy): Eukaryota > Viridiplantae > Streptophyta > Magnoliopsida > Poales > Poaceae > Triticum > Triticum aestivum. The sequence goes on from NC_057814.1 coordinate 172,254,005, forward strand.
ACCGACTGACATGCACTAGATGCATAAGGTGGCTAGCGGGTGTCTGTCTCTCCTACTTTAGTCGGAACGGATTCGATGAAAAGGGTCCTTATGAAGGGTAAATAGAAATTGGCAAATCACGTTGTGGTCATACGTAGGTAAGAAACTTTCTTGCTAGAAACCTACAAACCACGTAAAAACTTGCAACAACAATTAGAGGACGTCTAACTTGTTTTTGCAGCAAGTGCTATGTGATATGATATGGCCAGAAGATGTGATGAATGATATATGTGATGTATGAGATTGATCATATTCTTGTAATAGGAATCACGACTTGCATGTCGATGAGTATGACAACCGGCAAGAGCCATAGGAGTTGTCTTTATTATTTTGCATGACCTGCGAGTCATTGAATAACGCCATGTAAATTACTTTACTTTGTTGCTAAACGAGATGGCCATAGAAGTAGAAGTAATCGTTGGCGTGACGACTTCATGAAGACACAATGATGGAGATCATGATGATGGAGATCATGGTGTCATGCCGGTGACAAAGATGATCATGGTGCCCCGAAGATGGAGATCAAAGGAGCATGATGATATTGGCCATATCATGTCACTATTTGATTGCATGTGATGTTTATCATGTTTCTGCATCTTATTTGCTTAGAACGACGGTAGCAAGTAGGATGATCCCTTATAATAATTTCAAGAAAGTGTTCACCCTAACTGTGCACCGTTGCGAAGGTTCGTCGTTTCGAAGCACCATGTGATGATCGGGTGTGATAGATTCTTACGTTCGAATACAACGGGTGTTGACGAGCCTAGCATGTACAGACATGGCCTCGAAACACACGCAATACACTTAGGTTGACTTGACGAGCCTAGCATGTACAGACATGGCCTCGGAACACGGAGGACCGAAAGGTCGAGCATGAGTCGTATAGAAGATACGATCAACATGGAGATGTTCACCGATCTTGACTAGTCCGTCTCACGTGATGATCGGACACGGCCTAGTTGAACTCGGATCATGTTTCACTTAGATGACTAGAGGGATGTCTATCTGAGTGGGAGTTCATAATCAGATGAACTTCATTATCATGAACATAGTCAAAGTATTTGCAAATTATGTCATAGCTTGCGCTTTAGTTCTACTGGTTAAGATATGTTCCTAGAGAAAATTTAGTTGAAAGTTGGTAGTAGCAATTATGCGGACTGGGTCCGTAAACTGAGGATTGTCCTCATTGCTGCACAGAAGGCTTATGTCCTTAATGCACCGCTCGGTGTGCTGAACCTCAGCGTCGTCTGTAGATGTTACGAAACATCTGACGTACACGTTTTGATGACTACGTGATAGTTCAGTGCGGTTTAGAATTGTGGCACCCAAGACATTTTTGAAACGTCGCAGAACATGTGAGATGTTCCGAAGACTGAAATTGGGATTTCAGACTAGTGCCCATGTCAAGAGGTATGAGACCTCTGACAAGTTTCTTAAGCCTGCAAACTAAGGGAGAAAAGCTCAATCGTTGAGCATGTGCTCAGATTGTCTGAGTGCCACAATCGCTTGAATCGAGTGGGAGTTAATCTCCCAGATGAGATAGTGATAGTTCTCCATAGTCACTGCCACCAAGCTAGTAGAGCTTCGTGATGAACTATAACATATCAAGGATAGTTATGATGATCCTTGAGCTATTCACGATGTTTGACACCGCGAGAGTAGAAATCAAGAAGGAGCATCAATTGTTGATGGTTAGTAAAACGACTAGTTTAAGAAGGGCAAGGGCAAAAGGGATACTTCATGAAACAGCAAGTCGTTTGCTGCTCTAGTGAAGAATCCCAAGGTTGAACCCAAACCCGAGACTAAGTGCTTCTGTAATGAGAGGAACGGTCACTGAAGCAGTACTACCCTAGATACTTGGTAGATGAGAAGGCAGGCAAGGTCGACAAAGTATATTGGATATACGTTATATGAATGTGTACTTTACTAGTACTCCTAGCAGCACCAGGGTATTAGATACTGGTTCGGTTTCTAAGTGTTAGTAACTCGAAATAAAAGCTGCGGAATAAATGGAGACTAGCTAAAGGTGAGATGACGATATGTGTTGGAAGTGTTTCCAAGGTTGATGTGATCAAGCATCGCATGCTCCCTCTACCATCGAGATTTGGTGGTTGCGCTGAACATGATTGGATTATGTTTACCGCAAAACGGTTATTCATTTGAGGAGAATAATGGTTACTCTGTTTATTTGAATAATACCTTCAATGGTCTTGCACCTAAAATGAATCTCGATCGTAGTGATACACATGTTCATGCCAAAAGATATAAGATAGTAATGATAGTACCACATACTTGTGGCACTGCCACTTGAGTCATATTGGTGTAGAACGCATGAAGAAGCTCCATGTAGGTGGATCTTTGGACTCACTCATTTTTGAAAAGATTGAGACATGCGAACCATGTCTATTGATATATATGCATGAAGAAACTCCAAACAGATGGATCGTTTGGACTCACTTGATTATGAATCAGTTGAGACATGCAAATCATACCACATGGGCAAGATGACTGAAAGGCCTCGTTTTCAGTGAGATGGAACAAGAGAGCAATTTATTGGAAGTAATACATTTTGATGTATGCAGTCCAATGAATGCTGAGGCATGCAGTGGATATCGTTATGTTCTTACTTCACAGATGATTTGAGTGGATGCTGAGTGTATTTACTTGATGAAACACTAGTCTGAATTATTGAAAGGTTCAAGCAATTTCAGAGTGAAGTTGAAGATTGTCGTGACAAGAGGATAAAATGTCTGTGATATGATCATAGAGATGAGTATCTGAGATACGAGTTTGGCACACAATTGAGACATTGTGGAAAGTGTTTCACAATTAATACCGCCTGGAACACCATAGTGTGATGGTGTGTCCGAACATCATAACTGCACCCTATTGGATATGGTGCATGCCATGATGTTTCTTATCAAATTACCACTATCGTTTATGGGTTAGGCATTAGAGACAACCGCATTCACTTTAAAAGGGGCACCACGCAATTCCGTTGAGACGACACCGTTTATAGAAACCTAAGTTGTCGTTTCTTAAAAGTTTGGGGCTGCAATGTTTATGTGAAAAGTTTCAGGCTGATAAGCTCGAACCCAAAGCGGATAAATGCATCTTCATAGAATACCCAAAAACAGTTGGGTATACCTCCTATCTGGAAGCAAAAGTAATTGCTTCTAGAAACGATTCCTTTCTCGAGGAAAAGTTTCTCTCGAAAGAATTGAGTGGGAGGATGGTGGAGACTTGATAAGGTTATTGAACCGTCGCTTCAACTAGTGTGTAGCAGGGCACAGGAAGTTGTTCCTGTGGCACCTACACCAATTGAAGTGGAAGCTTATGATAGTGATCATGAAACTTCGGATCAAGTCACTACCAAACCTCGTAGGATGACGAGGATGCGCACTACTTCAGAGTAATGCGTGATCCTGTCTTGGAAGTCATGTTGCTAGACAACAATGAACCTACGAGCTATGGAGAAGCGATGGTGGGCCCATATTCCGACGAATGGCTCGAGGCCATGAAATCCGAGATAGAATCCATGTATCAGAACAAAGCCTGGACTTTGGTGAACTTGCCCGATGATCGGCAAGCCATTGAGATAAATGGATCTTTAAGAAGAAGACGGACATGGACGGTAATGTTACCGTCTATGAAGCTCGACTTGTGGCAAAGAATATTTTCACAAGTTCAAGGAGTTGACTACGATGAGTTTTTCTCATCCGTAGCGATGCTTAGGTCCGTCGGAATCATGTTAGCATTAGCTACATTTATGAAATCTGGCAGATGGATGTCAAAACAAGTTTCCTTACCAGTTTTCGTAAGGAAAGGTTGTATGTGATACAATCAGAAAGGTTTTGTCGATCCTAAGGATGCTAAAAGGTATGCTAGCTCCAGCGATCCTTCCATGGATCAGAGCAAGCATCTCGGAGTCAGAATATACGCTTTGATGGGGTGATCAAAGTTTTTGGGTTTATACAAAGTTTGTTAGAAACTTGTGTTTACAATAAAGTGAGTGGGAGCGCTACAACATTTCTGATAAGTATATGTGAATGACATATTGATGATCCGAAATGATGTAAAATTTCTGGAAAGCATAAAGGGTTGTTTGAAAGGAGTTTTTCAAAGGAAGACCTGGATAAAGCTACTTGCATATTGGGCATCAAGATCCATAGAGATAGATCAAGACGCCTGATGATACTTTCAAAAGACAGCACACCTTGACATGATTTTGAAAGAGTTCAAAATAGATCAGCAAAGGAGTTCTTGGCTGTGTTACAAGGTGTGAGTATTGAGTGAGACTCAAGACCTGACCACAGCAGAAAATAGAGAAAGGACGAAGGTCGTCCCCTATGCTTTAGACATAGGCTCTATAGTATGCTATGCTGTGTACCGCACATGTAGTGTGCCTTGCCATGAGTTGGTCAAGAGGGTACAATGGTGATCCGGGAAAGGATCTCATGACAGCGGTCGAACTTATCCTTAGCACCTAGTGGATTAAGGAATTTTCTCGATTATGGAGGTGGAAAGGAGTTCGTCGTAAAGGGTTACGTCGATGCGAACTTTGACACTAATCCGGATGACTCTGAGTAGTAAACAAGATTCGTATAGTAGAGCAATTATTTGAAATGGCTCCAAATAGCGCGTGGTAGCATCCACAAGATGACATAGATATTTGTAAAGCACACGGTTCTGAAAGGTTCAGACCCGTTGACTAATAACCTCTCTCACAAGCATAACATGACCAAACCAGAACACATTGAGTGATAATCACATAGTGATGTGAACTAGATCATTGACTCTAGTAAACTCTTTAGATGTTGGTCACATGGTGATGTGACTAGTGAGTGTTAATCACATGGTGATGTGAACTAGATTATTGACTCTAGTGCAAGTGGGAGACTGTTGGAAATATGCCCTAGAGGCAATAATAAATGGTTATTATTATATTTCTTTGTTCATGGTAATTGTCTATTATTCATGCTATAATTGTATTGTCCGGAAATCGTAATACATGTGTGAATACATAGACCACAACCTGTCCCTAGTAAGCCTCTAGTTGACTAGCTCGTTGATCAACAGATAGTCGTGGTTTCCTGACTATGGACATTGGATGTCATTGATAACGGGATCACATCATTAGGAGAATGATGTGATGGACAAGACCCAACTTAAGCATAGCATAAAAGATCGTGTAGTTTCGTTTGCTAGAGCTTTTCCAATGTCAAGTATCTTTTCCTTAGACCATGAGATCGTGCAACTCCCGGATACCGTAGGAGTGCTTTGGGTGTGCCAAACGTCACAACGTAACTGGGTGACTATAAAGGTGCATTACGGGTATCTCCGAAAGTGTCTGTTGGGTTGGCACGGATCGAGACTGGGATTTGTCACTCCGTGTGACGGAGAGGTATCTCTGGGCCCACTCGGTAATGCATCATCATAATGAGCTCAATGTGACTAAGGCGTTAGTCACGGGATCATGCATTGCGGTACGAGTAAAGAGACTTGCCGGTAACGAGATTGAACAAGGTATTGGGATACCGACGATCGAATCTCGGGCAAGTAACATACCGATTGACAAAGGGAATTGCATACGGATTGATTGAATCCTCGACACCGTGGTTCATCCGATGATATCATCGTGGAACATGTGGGAGCCAACATGGGTATCCAGATCCCGCTGTTGGTTATTGACCGGAGAGGCGTCTCGGTCATGTCTGCATGTCTCCCGAACCCGTAAGGTCTACACACTTAAGGTCCGGTGACGCTAGGGTTGTAGAGATATATGTATGTGGAAACCCGAAAGTTGTTCGGAGTCCCGAATGAGATCCCGGATGTCACGAGAGGTTCCGGAATGGTCCGGAGGTAAAGATTTATATATGGGAAGTCTTATTTTGGTCGCCGGAAAAGTTTCGCGCTTTATCGGTATTGTACCGGGAGTGCCGAAAGGGGTCCGGGGGTCCACCAAGGGGGTCCACCAGCCCCGGGGGGCCACATGGGCTGTAAGGGGTGCGCCTTGGCCTATATGGGCCAAGGGCACCAGCCCCAAGAGGCCCATGCGCAAGAGATAAGAAAAAAGGAGAGTCCTAAAGGGGGAAGGCACCTCCGAGGTGCCTTGGGGGGGAAGGACTCCCCCCTGGCCGCACCCTTCCTTGGAGGAAGGGTCAAGGCTGCGCCCCCCTCTCCCTTGGCCCTATATATAGTGGGGGGAAGGGAGGGCAGCAAGACAACAGCCTTGGGCGCCTCCCTCCTCCCCTGCAACACCTCTCTCTCTCGCAGAAGCTCGGCGAAGCCCTGCCGGAGACCCGCTACATCCATCACCACGCCGTCGTGCTGTTGGATCTCCATCAACCTCTCCTCCCCCCTTGCTGGATCAAGAAGGAGGAGACGTCGCTGCACCGTACGTGTGTTGAATGCGGAGGTGCCGTACGTTCGGCACTCGGTCATCGGTGATTTGGATCACGGCGAGTACGACTCCGTCATCCACGTTCATTGGAACGCTTCCGCTCGCGATCTACAAGGGTATGTAGATCCACTCCTTTCCCCTCGTTGCTAGTAGACTCCATAGATGCATCTTGGTGAGCGTAGGAAAATTTTAAATTATGCTACGATTCCCAACAAAAACACCCAGAGCAAAAGAGTGTTAGGCATCACTGAAGTCTTTCTATCCGCATGACCTGAAGACTTGTTACACTTGAGGACTGTGAATCCTCCAGCCGGTTAGGCGTCGCGTTCTGAGCATCCAAGAGTCATTGTGGATTGCCGGTGAACGAAGTCTGTGAAGGTTTGGAAGTCTACCTTGAAGACTTACCAGAGTGATTGGGCGAGGACTAAGTGTTCTTAGCTCAAGGGGAATAAGGTGAAGACGCGGTCTTCTGAGTTGAATCTCAGCCTCCCTAACCAGACGTACAGTTGTCACAGCAACTGGAACTGGTCCAACAAATCCCTGTCCTCACCAAGCAACTGGTTCTATCTCTTACCTTGCTTTACTTACAGTTTGTCTTCGTGAAGTCATTGCCTACTTGCTTGATCTGATTGACTTCACCGTGTGATGACTATTGTTGTTTGGCTTCATACTATCTTCCATCCTGATCTATATTACCTAGCTTCTAATAGTCTTCGAGCTTTCACTTCATTGCTTACTTGACTATGGCTTGTCTAGTGTAGTCTACCTTCCGCTGCATATCAATAGGTTCAATTGTTGTGTTCGTCTTCAAAGCCCCCGTGTTTTGAAGACTTTCATAAAAATCTCCTATTCACCCCCCCCCCCTCCAGTCGATAACTAGCACTTTCAGTTGTAATGATTCTGAACCTTGCCATAACTGTTTCAAGCAACTTCTAATGAAACCACTCCCTGGACATGTTTTAGCTCTTATGATCTCTGCTCTCTTGGTGATTCATGTTGTTTCTGGCTATGGTGTTCATGATTTAGCTCCGAGCCCCCTCTAAGATTGGTTTATCCTGGTGGCAGAGGCCATACGCTTATATTTTGTACCATGGCTAGAAACTACAACATCCTTAACTGGAATATCAGAGGTATTAATGACCCCAAGAAATGGATTGCTATATCTAATAAAATAGAATAATCTCAATGTTCTATCCTATGTTTACAAGAAACCAAGAGAGAAAACTTTGATAGTTCCTACATCAAAACTTTCTGTCCTGGGAGACTTGACAAATTTGAATTTCTCCCATTCGTGGGAGCTTCTGGGGGTCGGTTAATAGTATGGAATGAGCAGTACTTTGATGGTCAAGTGTGGCATATGAATGACTTCTAATTGTCAATTTACTTCACCTCTACTCACAATGCAAAACAATGGACTCTCACTAATATATATGGACCTTGTTAGCATGAGGAAATAATTAATTTTATCAATTGGTTCCATAGTTTACAGATGCATGATGATACTGATTGGCTGGTTCTAGGAGATTTTATCTGTACCAGATATCCACACAACAGAAGTAGAGAGGGAGGTAATACTAATGATATGATGCTATTCAATGAGGAAATCAATAACTTGGCACTAGTGGAAATTCCTCTCAAGGGCAGAAGATTCACTTGGAGCAATATGCAGGAGGCACCTCTATTAGAAAAACTTGATTGGTGTTTCTCTTCAGTGGCATGGACTCTCACTTACCCGGCTACATATGCCCTCCCATTGGCCAAAACTACCTCAAATCACACTCCCATCATGATTTAAATTGGCACTTCTATTCCTAAATCTAAGATCTTCAGATTTGAAAATTACTGGTTGGAACATCATCAATTTAAGGAAGTTGTTAAAGAATTGTGGGATCAAGATGTCAATGAAAGTGACAGTGCTAAGACTATTGCCAAATTCAAGAGACTCATGAAGGGGCTTAAACTTTGGTCTAGAAGTTTATCTGACCTAAATTTATCATTGAAAACACCAATTTCATGATCCTCTATTATGATACAGTTAAGGAATTCAGAGATCTTACAACAGAAGAAGCTAATGGAAGAGAAATCATCAAGACCCACCTGTAGCGAACACTTGATCAACAGAGGATTTATTGGAAGCAAAGGGCTACTATTAGGAAAATCAAGTTTGGGAAAGCAAATACAAAGTACTTCCAGGTCAAAGCCACTATTAAGAACATGAATACCATTATTGCAATGCTTAAGGATGAGGAGGGTGTTGAACATGTCGAGCACAATGCTAAAGCTACAGTTCCATATAGGGCTTTCAAGGCAAGATTGGGTATTGTTAACTCTATCCCGAATCCTTTACAACTTCATCAACTGCTGATAGCACACCCTGATCAGATTGATCTTGAAGCACCATTCTCAAAAGAGGAAATTGACTTAGTAATTAAGAAAATGCTAGCTGACAAGTCCCCGAGACATGATGGTTTTAATGTTGCATTTCTGAAAAGGTGTTGGGAGATCATTGCACCTGAATTTTATAAACTTATTGAGGATTTTCATCAAGGCACAGTCAACATCCAGAGTATCAACTACTCCTACATAACACTGATGCCAAAGATTGATGCAGCATCATCCCCTAGGAACTACAGACCTATCTCACTGTTGAATTGTACACTCAAAATCATCACAAGTTACTAGCCGGCAGACAGCAAAACGTGATTCTCCAACTGGTGCATAGAAACCAATATGGATTTCTGAATAGCAGGTGTATTCAAGATTTCTTAACATGGACTTATGAGTACATTTTTCAATGTCATTAGTCAAAAAAGGAAATTATCTTGATGAAGCTTGATTTTGAAAAGGCATTTGATATGCTCAGCCATGATACACTGCTGGAAGTACTTCAAGCCAACTAGCCAGGGGTTTTGGGGACAAATGGATTAATTGGATTAAAATGATATACAACACTGGTTACTCATCAGTTTTACTCAATGGGGTTCTTGGAAAGCAATTCCTATGCAAAAAGGGAGTTAGACAAGGATAGCCTCTCCCCCCACTCATATTTGCCTAGATGCTGATTTGCTTCAATCCATGCTCAATGATGCCATGAGAACTTCTTTGGTGTAGTCACCCCTCTTGCATAGCTCTTGTCCTGATTATCCTATGATCCAATATGCTGAGGATACAATTCTTGTGGCAAATGTTGACCCAACACAAATCAATCAGATTAAAAGTCTTTTGCTTCACTATGCTGCTTACACTAGACTCAAAGTGAATTACTCCAAATAAATTATCATCTCAATCAACACCCCTTTTGACAAGATGGATATATTATCTAATCTTCTTGGATGTAAAGTTGGAACCCTACCACTCTCATACTTGGGATTCCACTATGCCTCTCCAAACCCAAAACTAAAGATTTTGTTCCTATGCTCAGAAGAATTGAGAACATACTCATTGGATGTGCAACACTTTTATCCACTGGTGATAGGTTGACACTTATTAAATCAGTATTTGCTAGCATGCATGTATTCTTTATGTGCTCCCTGAGAACTCCCAAGACTGTGATCAAGCAAATTAATTATTATCTGGGACAATGTCTATGGAGAAAATATGGATCAACTCAAACTGGGTCTGCTCTGATCTCATGGGAGGAGGTTTGCAAACCTAAGAGTCATGGTGGTCTTGGAGTGTTGGACATCTATATCCATAATCAAGCACTACTCAAGAAATTTCTCCATAAGTTCTTCAACAGAGAAGATATTCCTTGGGCACACATAATTTGGGAAGCCTATTACTCCAGCAGTTTACCTTGGGAGAGAATGGTGGGATCATTTTGGTGGAAAGCTCTACTCAAGTTGCTGCCCATCTTCAAGCAATTTGCACTTTGCAAGCCAGACAGAGGAGATACAATGCTCTTTTGTACTGACAAATGGTCTGGCCAACCGTTATCCCACATGTACCCTGAACTGTTCTCCTTCTCTAACAAAAAAACAATCACACTCCAACAAGCATATGATCTGCAGGACTTTAGTAGCATGTTTCATAGGCCTCTTTCCTTGCAGGCTTATACCCAGTTCAACACTTTACAAGATGCAATTACCAGGAATGTTTTTGATTTACAAGACTAGTGGATTTACCAATGGGCCTCTCCAATATATTCTTCTATGCATATGTATACAAAATTAATTGGTCCTAGTTCTGCACATAAAATCTTCAATTCACTCTGGAGAACCTCATGTAGGCTCAGACACAAGATCTTCTTTTGGCTGCTACTTCATGACAGGGTAAAAACAAGAAATATGCTCAAACGTAGAACTATATTCTTGGAGAATTATAACCGTGCACTATGTGGGAAGAATGTGGAGGAAACTCTTCTTCACCTCTTCTGAAATTGTCTGGTTGCTCTTCAATGCTGGGATCACACTCTTCCTACCAAACTGAGAGGCATTTCAGCCTATGATGAAATTTGCATAACCATTTAGATGCTGCCCCAAGATATTGCTCTTGACATTGTTATCATGGCTTGCTAGAGTATTTGGTCAGTTAGGAACGACAGGATCTTCCGATATGCTCCCCCACATCTTCAAGGATGGATTTATTACCTCAAGGAGGGACTCTGGGCAGCTCAGATAAAAGCTAAACCAGCATAGGCAGAGAAGATCAGAATTTGGATAGAACATATTAGCTAATTGTTTTCTATGTTTCATAAAACCGGCATTGGCTGGAGCTGTATTTATTTTCTTTGCACTTTTGTTGTAAATATTTTATTAATGAAAATACTGTTGAACTATTGTTCTACGGTTTCCGCTCAAAATAATAATAATCCTTCAGTGGGAGGAGGCGTTGCGAGACGCCTGTGACCATAAAATCTCAAGATGCAATGTTGACTCAGTCTTTCGGAGGTGCTCATACGGGTAGCGTGTGCGTGCGTGCGTTCACAGGGTGAGTGCATGCTCGTGTATGTGAGCAATTTTGATTGTACTATGTTAAAAAAAACTTATGTTTTTCATTAGTTATGTAAACGCTTTGTACCTATTGATCGCGTGCATTTAAAAAAAACAATGGAGTACTACGTTTTGAATGAGAATGCACTTTAGTTGGTGTTAAAAAAAGAAAATGCACTTTATCAAAGAACACAAACTTGACGAGTAAGAGCATCTACAACCGGACCTCTCAAACCCGCCTCATACGTCGGGCCAGGCCGCCCGGTTACTGCTCGGTCACAATTTTTTGACCCGGACGTGCCTCTCAAATGGCCCTCAAATGCCCGGGCTGACCGGCACCCCCCATATGCAGCCCAAATATGGGGCAGATATGGGGGCGCCCGGGCACGCCCGCCACGTCGGACCCGACACCCGACCCACCTCAAATTGCACCAAACCCCCTCCCCCTCCCGAGCTGCTGAATCCATTTGCTCTCTCCTCTGTTCTTCCTCCTCCGGGCCATCCGGCTCATAGCTCTGCCGCTGCGCCCGCTCCGCAGCCGTTCCCAGGCTCTTCACCGCCAGCTCTGGAAGAGCGCTCCCGTCCTCGCGGCGGGGGACGTTGTCGCCGGCCCAAACGCCACTGTTGTACGTCCGGCAACTCTCCGGCACCGCCTTACGCTTGATGTGTTCGACACATTGATCGACCGGAATTATTGTGATTTTTTTAGGTAAATGATGGATTCTGATGCTTCGTCACACGAGGAGTATGGACCGACGGAGCTTGACCAAATGATTCAAGATGAGTTCTTCGATTCGTCGGATTCGGGCGAAGAAGTGGACATGATTATGCTCATGAGCATGCAAGTGGAAATGGACCGGCAAGTGGAGCATATTCTGAACTTCAAGGGCTCAATCAAAGGGAGAAGAGTGATCAACCGGGACAGAGTGTCCGGAGCAAAGCTACTGCACAATGACTACTTTGCTCCCACACCTGCTTTCCCGGATGATCCATGATTTTCTCGCCGTTTTCGCATGCGGAAACCATTGTTTTTGCGCAATGACTACTTCAAGCTGAGAAGGGATTACTGCGGCCAACTCTCTTTCTCGGCCACGCAGAAGTGCACGGCTGCTCTGAGGATACTTGCACTTGGTACTGCTGCAGATGCCTTTGGTGAGATGGTCAGGATGGGGAAGAGCACATGCCTCAAGACTACTATCAAATTTGCTTGCGCCGTGGTTGAGGTGTTTGGACCGGAGTATCTCAGAGAACCAAATGCGCAGGACACGAAGAAGTTGTTGGCTATTGGGGAGGCAAGGGGGTTTCCAGGAATGCTCGGATCAATTGATTGCATGCATTGGCAATGGAAAAACTACCTCAAAGGTCTGCGGAGAATGTATCAAGGTCACACCAGATAGGCCACCATCATACTAGAATCGGTGGCATCACATGACTTATGGATTTGGCATGCTTTCTTTGGAACGCCCGGCTCTCACAACGACATCAACGTTCTTCAACGATCTCCGGTGTTCAGGAGGCTTTGCAATGGGGAATCACCGCCGTGCAACTACACCGTCAACGGCCGGGACTACAACATGGGGTACTATCTTGCCGATGGTATCTATCCTCAGTGGGTGGCGTTTGTGAAGACAATATCCAAGCCGCGTGGCAATAAACGGAGCCACTTTGCAACAATGCAGGAAGCGGCTGGGGAAGGACGTGGAGAGGCCATTTGGTGTGCTTCAAGCTCGTTGTGAAATTGTGCGGAGCGCTGCAATGATGTGGGAATCGGAAACTTTGTGGCAGCTGATGACATGTTGTATTATTTTGCACAATATGATTGTCAAGGATGAGGGTGATGGCGTAGCCCAAACCCATGATTTCGAAGCACCCGGAGAACAAGTTGAAATCCCGAAAGATCAAGATGCGGCTCAGCTTATGAACTTTCTGCAGATGCATCAAAATCTTCGAAATCAGCAGGTGCACACGCAGCTACTCAATGATCTTGTGGAGCACATATGGATCCACATTGGCAACCAAAGAGGCAATGCTTGAGTTTGGCACTTCAAATAAATTTTATGTAAACACTATGTATGCTTGATACCAACAATTGCTATTTACGTGTGACATTGTGTTGCATGATCAACATGCATGTATTTGCATGAATTTGAGAAACCGGATTTGAGATATGTGGATGCATGAAAGAAAATATAAAGGGCCGTCCGGATGCGCCTGCGGACATGCCCAAACGTGTCCGCATGCGTTTGAGGTGCCGGATTTGCAAGTCCGGCTATAGATGCCCTAATTAGTTCCATACTAACACGAAAGGCCAGCTACCCTGGGGCGCCTGTGAAATTGGACGTACCTATGACCTGCAATGTAGTCGACCGCTGTGAAGTGTCGAGAGCAGAGTCGAGCTAGCGGTTGGTGCGCTGCCGTTGCGCTACGAGCCGCAGGCCGGCAGGGCTCAATCGGCGCCGTACTACGTCGAGACGAGAAAGACGAAAGCAGGCAGTGCATCGATGACGAAAGCAGACCGGCCCATGCTATGCGTACGCCGTTGAAGATGAAATCATTACACTGTTATTAAAGCCCGTCGTTTTACTCGCTGGACTGGACGTGTGATTGTCCTTCGCATCCGATGCCTCTCAATTACTACAGTTAAATTTTCAACAACAAGCTTTTGCCAATTTTAGAATTGTTAAAAGCTAAGAGTGGCAAAAGTGAAATGTTAAAATCTAAGATGAGATAAGGAAAATTGGCAAAATCTAGAGTGGCACGAACAAAATTTTCCCTTAGCTTTAGGCGCGGCGCGAGCGAGTATATAACCGGACGTACGAGACTGCGTGAGACTCACACACTTGCACTGCTGCACTGCTGCACACCTGCACTGTATATCCATCCATGGCCGCTTCACCGCCGCTCCGTCACGTGGCCATGCTCCCCTTCATGGCCAAAGGCCACGCCATGCCGCTGCTCCACCTGGCGCGCCTCCTCCTCGGCCGCCGCCTCGCCTCCGCCGTCACCTTCTTCACCACCCCGCGCAACGCGCCCTTCATCCGCGCGGGGCTCGCCGGCGCCGCGGTCGTCGAGCTTCCGTTCCCCTCCGGGGACGCCCCGCAGTGCACGGACGAGCTCCCGTCCACGACGCATCTCGTGGACTTCGTTTCCGCGATGGCGGCGCTCGGGCTGGCGTTCGCGGACGCGCTCGCCGCGGTCGAGCCCAGGCCGGACCTGCTCGTCCACGACGGGTTCATCGTGTGGGCCAAGGACATCGCCGACGAGCTCGGCATGCCGCGGCTCGTCACCCTCGGCATCGGCGGCTTCGCCTCGTACGTCTGCGGGGCGGTCATGACGCACAAGCCGCAGGCGCTCATGAGCTCGCCAACCGAGCCGTTCCCGGTCCCCGGCCTGCCGGACCTCCGCATCACCATGGCCGACCTCGGCCCGCCCTTCGACGTCCCGGAACCGGCCGGCCCGCACTGGGATTTCGTGTGCGAGAGCTGCAGCAGCATGTACTCCAGTAGGGGCATCATCGCCAACTCCTTCAGCGAGCTGGAGTCGGTCTACATCGACCTGTGGAACCGAGACTTCGACATCAAGATGTGGCCGATCGGACCGCTCTGTCTCGCGGCTCCCGAACCGGCAGTCCAGACCAAAGACGACCGTGACATCTCGGACTGGCTGGACTCGAGGCTCGCCATGGACCGCCCGGTCCTCTACGTCGCGTTCGGCTCGCAGGCCGAGCTGAGCCGGGCTCAGCTGGAAGAGATCGCCGTCGGCTTGGACCACTGCGGCGTAGACTTCCTATGGGTGGTCCGGTCGAAGTGGTTCGACACGGAGGATCGGTTCAATGACAGGTTCGGGGACAGGGGCAAGGTGGTGGAAGGTTTCATCAACCAGCTCGGAGTGCTAGGTCACAAGTCAGTCAAAGGTTTCTTCACCCACTGCGGGTGGAACTCCGTGCTGGAGAGCATCACCATGGGCGTGCCAATACTGGCGTTCCCATTGGCAGCCGAGCAGAAGCTCAACGCCAAGTTCGTCGTGGACGTGGTCCACATGGGGCTCCGAGTTTGGCCCAAAGAAGATGCTGACAAGGAAGGCAGTGGATTGGTTGTGAGTGGAGACGTGCAGGTGTTGGCGAGGGAGTTGATCTTGGGAGAGGAAGGGCGACGTGCCGCGGCTAGAGCAAGTGAGCTATCTGTGTCTTCTAGAAAGGCCATGGAAGTGGGTGGTTCCTCGTATGAAAACCTGGCAAAGATGGTTCACGAGGTCTGTGAGACCAATGCCAATGGTGGTTAAATATAATCATTGCCAATTGCTGTTTCGTATGCGTGCTTGGCATTATTGGTGCTCCGGTGGCTTAGTCAAGATTATGGTCGATCATGTTTAGGATGTTTGGAGCCATGTGTACTGTCTTACTCTTTACCGCTTCACTATTTTAAAAGTAAGTTGATGATTGTCAGTCGTTTTTTGTGGTACGTCGTCGCTCCTCTCCTCGTCTAGAATAAATGTTGAGAGTTGAGAAGTGCAGGTATTGACAAGCGGATTAATCTTCGGAGGCGAAGGGAAACATGTCACTGCTTAATTTAGGTGAGGTCTCAACGTCTTCTAGGAAAACCATGCACATAGATGGGTCCTCGTTCGAAAACCTGATGCAGATAATTCAAGATGTCAGTGAGACACGTGCTTCAGCAGGTCAGTGAGACCCATGTTATTTATGAAGGTAAATACATTGGGAGTCTCGCAACTTGCGTAAGGCGGTTAGTTTGATGTATAAACTTGCAAAATACGTGTTTCTGGTTCACGAACTTGCCTGATGATGCAAATACGGCCATATTTCAGGTATGTAACTGTATCAGGTGCTCACATGATGCCTACGTGTCAGTGGCCCACTGTCAGACTGACATGGCAAGTAGCATGGCAGCAGGCCGAGGCCGAACTTCACAGCAGCGTTCGCTCGCACACAGAGGCACAACCAGTACACCATATAATCTTTAGTGTTTAATGACCTTTCTTATATTTTTTTTACCAACACCGTCCCAGCTTTACAACTCTCCGCTGAATGCGGCCGTCCAACGTACTAAGCAATGTAATCATAGTAATATACTTATCTATAATACTTAAATAGTTCATCCCCACTAATCTATTTTTTTTGACATGCAGCCTATCCACCTCAGCAGGCTTGCCACATCAACATTCTATTACCGGCTTACGGATGGGCCCGACCACCACAACAGCCTTGCCACATCAGCCGTTGTTAACGCTTGACTACCGAAGAGAACGGTTCTCCCTCTACCGCGCATGGTCTTTCCTCTCCCCGGTCCCCCTAGCTTCTGACTTAAGCGTTGCGGCCCCTTCCATCTCCCCAAATCATTCCCCCGCTCTGTTCCTCTTCTAGGCCATATTCTCTTCATCTTCCTCACCAAACAAATTACAAGTAACGGAGCCTACCACTATCATAGTCTTCACACACAAGAATTAGTGCCCCTGCTCGAGAGTATTACTCAGGTAATCAGATTTCGCCCTCGGAAATCGAAGTGCCAGAGGTGAATCAGGTAGTGAGATTTTGCCCTGGGAAATTTGCGTGCTGAAGGCGACGAATTTGAAATCCCCCGCAGTCAACGCCCGTCGTCTGCTGGTACTATGGCCACGTCTTAACCACCACTGTTGGACAGGGTGAATTAGGAGGCGAAAACCCGAAGCTCCAGCCGGCGCTGTGGCGCCATCTCCAGCACATCCACGATCCATGTATCGCTTGCCTGCTGAATCACGGGCAAGCCAGTAGTCTTATCCGTCCTTCAACGGGCGCCGAGGAGGTAATAAACACCTAATTATATCTCTAACCTTGCCGTGCCGTTAATTTTGCTACATGCATGTCTATTCCGCTCATACGAGTTACAGTGATGGGCAAAGTTCCCTTCACGTGCTGCTAACTCCCTCACGAAATCTGCTTTATATCAGGTTGTTCCTTACTCCTATCTCCATTATATTTGTTCCTCCTGTATACTATCTTGCTACTTCACTGTCAGGTTATCCCATACGATTTGCTGAATATTTTTTGCCATCCTAACTATACCATATTTACAGGTTGTTCTTTCTGTATTTATTGACAAATTGTCCTATCTGATTTCCTACTTCACAACAACGAACTATAGATGGTTATGCTACATGGAGGGATGGAGTTCCATAATTCATTTTGACACGGACAAGATGCATGGAACTACATCGGGTTGTCGAGCAATTATTGAGAACTGTAGATTGTTTCCCTAGCTCCGTGGGACATCGTAGATAATTCATGTCTAAAAGTTTCCTTCAATTTTTCCAAGCGCATGTTGGCTACCCGGCGTGCCTTGGATTTACCAGGAGATTTTGCAACTTTTACCCATCAATGATCTTGATGGAAATATCAAGAGTAGATATGAAGAGTCTATTCTCCAAGTGTTCCCAATTGTTTGTCCCGATGTTTATTCTTCATTTCAATTTCTTTCAAATATCAAGAATGGCGAGCATGACCTGGTAACTAACAAATGGTTGTGTTTCAGTTCCTGCAAGCCCAAACTTCTGACCACATGTTGTCATGGAAATCATAGATAACTAGCTGCATGGATCATCTAATTAATGTACATACATAACTCATTACATTGTTGTTGATTAAAATTTCTAATTGTTGCTTTCGTTCAGAATAGAAGAGATATAATGATCCGTTTAGAAAAAGATGTAGATATGGTAGAATGTACAGCTATAAGACTTTCACAAATAGTTCTCATGCCATAATAAACATTTTGTTTCTGTTTAAGATCTGCTAATGTACAATGCTGACTACTGAGCAATTTTAAGAGCTTTATGGTTGTATGTTATTCATGATGCCTTTGGATGTTTGGAACATATATCGCAGGACTACTAGGTTTTAGGTGTGCTTTACCTATACTATTGTATGGCTATAGTTATGGCTTATGTTCATATTTTATTTTTCCAGTGGTTAAGACTTGGCTACACGAATTTGAGTATTTGCGTACATGTGAACAAATGCTTCTTTTGAATTCAGCACAAGCCAATCAATTGTACTATAAAACAAATTCAATGCCTTTTCAAGCCAACCTGGCTACGGAGGCTAGGAATATCTGCATATAATGCTAAACATCTTTGTACAAAAATGTATTTGTTCAATATTTCAAATGTGAATATCAAGTTCCCCCCCCCCCTCGCGTCGCCCCTGCTCGGGCGACCCGGGGGCCCCAAACCCTAGCTCCCCCGCCTCCCCTTTCTTCTCCCCTCCCCTCGCCGCCGCCTGAGGCCGCCGCCGGGCAAGCCTGGGGTGTCGCCGAGGAAGGTGGCGGCGGGGCCCTGGCGCCCCTGCCTCTGCTGCGGGGGGCCGTGTTCCCTAGGGCGGCGGCCCTGGTCGGAGAGGCGTCACCGGCCCGGCGGCAGGCGGTGGCGCGGGCGTGGGCCGGCGTTCCTGGCCGTGTGGATGGCGGGTGCCCCGGTGGACGGGAGCCCTGGTGGCTCGCGGTGGCGCCAGATCTGGCCGCCCCTGCCCCCCCCTGCTTCGAGTGCTCCGCCCCGGCCAGATCTGCCCGGCTCCTTTGCGGGCCGCCGGATCTTGCGTCGTGGGGGTGGTGGCGGCGGATTCGCAGACCGGGAGAAATTCCAGGCCGGCCTCGTCGGTCTTGGCGGCGGCGACGCTCGTGGCGCCGTTCCCCTCCCTGGAGGCGCCGTTCAGGTCAGATCCGTCGCCCCCCCCATCCCTCTAGTCTCCCGGGTGAAAACCTCAACTCAGTTGGGCGGCGGCGGCGCCCTCGGCGTCGCGTCCTTCCTGAAGGCGCCGTTTTTGGGAGCTAGGTGGGCAGTGGGCTCCTCAGCGAAGTGGTGGGTGTGCAGCGGCGGCAGTAGCTGGTCTTCTTTGTCGGCGGCGAGTTCGTCCGCGGCTCAACGCCTACAGGGACACTGTGCTACTGCTCCTCCGTCCGTCCCGGCAGTTCTTCCTCTTCCGTGTCCAGTCCGTGGGAGTTGGATGGTGCTCTGCTCCTTGAGATCATTTCGTGGCTAGTCGGGTGAGCTAGGTTCCTTTCCAAATGCAGCCTGCCGGTATCTTTCCTCCCAGGTTCTAGGGTGAACTGCTACACTGTCAACGGTTCGGCGCCTTCGAGCCAGGCGAGGAGACAGGGGTCTCCTTTGACAGTGGAGCTGGGAGGACATGGCAATCCGGGGCCGCTGGTGATTTGGCGACGGCGTGCCCTTCCTCGCCGTCCGTAATGCTGCTCCTGTGCTGTCACTCTCCTTCTCCCTGGTGATTTGTATGCGATTGAGGACCTACATAACCCCGAGCTGCGTGCTTCCTTGTTCGATCCTTTAGCTGGGTGTGTGTGAGGCTTGTGTGCTGTTGTCCAGCGCCTCTGTATCTTGTCGTTTTTTCGCTTTCTTGTGTTGGTTTCGAGTTTGTAATCCTGGCCGGTTGATGGCTTTGTTAATTCAAAGCCGGGCTCTTCTGGAGCCTTCGTTCAAAAAAAAATATCAATCTTCCAATAGATCTTTAATTGATCTTATATTTCTTTCCATTTATCTGATGCCCGCTTTTCTTGGTCTGCTAAAATGTCCCGCAGCAACGCACGGGGTATCAGCTAGTATTCCTAAGTATATGATGCAAACATACTTAGTTACATAAATACATACATGCTCAGTCCACCAG
Organism: Triticum aestivum; assembly: GCF_018294505.1. Classification (NCBI taxonomy): domain Eukaryota; kingdom Viridiplantae; phylum Streptophyta; class Magnoliopsida; order Poales; family Poaceae; genus Triticum; species Triticum aestivum. The sequence continues at coordinate 172,274,046 of NC_057814.1, forward strand.
TAGGTATTACTATATAGCATGGTACCATACTAAAACATTATTCTTATACATGTTTAGCATTTTCCAAATACATGATTAATATTTTCTAAAACATATGTTTTGATGTCTACTTTTGCATATAAATTGTACATTTTTTGTATACAACAGAAACATTTTTATACACCTTTAATATTTTTCAAATACATGTTTTGATGTTTATCTTTTTCATACGCATTATTCGTCTTAGGTATACACTTAAAACAGCTTTATACATGTTTAATTTTTTTTAAACATATGATTAACATTTTTTCAAATATAAGTTTATTTTTTTTAAATACATGTTAAACATTTTTTTGGATGGTACACATTTTTTTAGAAAACAGCACAAACATTTATGTACATTGCCTAAACATTTTTTAAAAATGTTATGAACATTTTTTGAAATACATAAACAATTTTTAATGTGAAATATGTTTTTTAGTTACACAAATATTTTACTGCAACGCTTAAATATTATTTAAAATATCATGTACCTCCTTTTAACACGTGAACATTTTTTGAATGTTACAAACATTACAGTATAAGTTGTTTTCTTACATAGAAAAAAGAGATAACAACATAAACAATGTTTATCTCCTTAGAACATCATGTGTCGTCGTAGCCTGGTGGTTAGCTTAGTCACGACCTGACCACGGAGTCACAGTTTTGAATTGTGGGGCTTCCTTTTCTTCTTTAATTTTTCCAGTCGAGTTGATAGAATATAAGAGGTACTGTGCTACAAAAGCATTAATCATCAACGGTTTAGTGGTCGTCCACGCGAGAATATTTGCGGCAGGTCCCGGGTTTGAAAGCCGCGTGTGCAATTGTTTTTTATTTTATTTGAGGGGCCCAATACGAGAAGTGGCTGCCAACGGGCCGTGGCCACGCCGGCGTGCCATGTAGGCAAAAAATATGTCCGTGTACGCGAAATGTGACCGTATTTGCATCTTCATGCAAGTTCGCGGACCAGAAACATGTATTTTATAATTTTATGTATCAAACTGACCGTCGCGCGTAAGTTTTAAGACTTCTAGTGTATTTACCTCTTATTTATGACTAATTATAGTAGTTCCTAGTAGCGAAAATACATAGGAGCACTCCGGTGCCACACTCCCCCTACATTAAAAAAAGTTAGTAATTCAAAAAGTCAAAAATCCTATGACTTTTTATGGAATCAAATATTTGCCAAAAAAGGCTAGATACAAGTACTCATATGCTATATTATCGTCATAAATTTGTTTTTTTCTTTTGCCCTGAAGTCAACGGGAATCATTATTAACCCAAGTTCTTATATGAGTACAATACCTGGTCATATTTGATTCGAAAAAAGTTTTGTGATTTTTTGACCTTTTTGAGTTACTAAATTATTTTTGAATATAGGGGGTGGAGCACCCGAGTGCTCCTAATCCGCTTCCTTGCTAGTAGTTGTTATCTATGACATCGTCTGCCCGCGCAATCTAACAGGCTTGTATTCACATTTGCGGTCAATGTTTGTTTGGAGTTTTGCATCGTAGAAGTACTAACTACTCCTTTCGTTTCTAATTATAAGATGTTTTAGATATTGCAATATGGACTACATACAAATTAAAATGAGTGAATATACACACTGAATCGACTCTAGATGCATATGGATCTGAGAAAATAGAGAAAAGCTAAAACATCTTATATTTAGGAACAGAGGGAATAGATGATAACTCGCACTTTGTTGCGAAAATATTATGCAATATCTTCCCATTATAATAGTAAAAAATATCTTCCAATGATACTTGATTGTATAAAATGGATATATTCAAAAAGAATATGAGAACTAAAACTATATATATGTATATATATGATTTATTGTGTTGGATTATTATTGTATAGTTGTAAAATATTTAGTAAATATCTCATGCATGTTTGCATGTTGAGGTGTACCTTTTCCTACGCATGATTTATGTTTGGATGGGCTTTTTCCTATGGATGTTGCTTGATAAGGTGGCATGCTTGCATGTCATGGTAAATAGGTTAGTGGGGGGCTAAGTATTAAGATATGGAAGATAAGATAATAATAAGGTACTGACAATTTCAATTTCTAAAATTATGTCACTTGACATATGAATTAATTCTTGTAACTTTAGAGTCCTTGATGGACAACTCCATGGAAAGTTGATTGAAACTTAACTAGTTCTAGGTCAATCAAGGATTAGGAAATATGTGTTTTTGTATTTGCCATTTAAGATTTTTTTAGTGATGCTAATTCGATCTAGCAACATAGTGTGTGTTGACAGAGCAAATCACATAAGACAGAATTAGAACATCTAGCATATTCGCATATTGACCAAGAGCACATGGCAAAAGAGGGAGGTTCAGGACATTTCAGGGTTGGGCCTCTGGACCGTAAACGGGGCGCGTTACAACCCACCTGATTGGACATATCGGGGGTGGGCCCCCATAACGTAAACGGACACCGTAATCGAACAACATAATTGAAAGGTAGTCAAAGTGGGGCCAGACCCTTAACATATCCTCGACAGAGGATAGCTCGGGTCCGAGGTGTAATGCTCAACATGCGGTCTACCCCAAACGACTTTACAAGCCTCACTAAGGATAGGAGCGTGGGGATACCCCAACATGTGACGAGTCACATGTCGGTAATAAGGTGGACGTCACAAAAAATACAACATCAACTGAATACATGAGAATACAAACGTTTAAGTTGGCTTACACTCGCCACAAAAAAGGAAGCTACAACATAAATATCACAATCCGTCAATACATAGTAGTCATCATACGGTGGGATAAGAAGCAAATTGGCCTAAAGAGGCACCAAATAAAAGAAAGCAACGTACACCCTGCTAATCCCAGGCTGTCAACCTGGAACCCATCCTAAGATCATCGACGAAGAAGAACTCCAAATAGAACAATGCATCTCTCTCACATTAAAGCATCGCTTTACCTGTACCTACATTTAGTGTTGTAGTATCTGTGAGCCTTTTGGGACTTGGCAATTAATATCATTACCATGGGTATCAAGACTAACAATACTTTAATGAGTATGGAAAGGTTAAGTGGTAAGGTTGTAGCAAGCACTAAGCATTTGTTACCCAACTATTCTTACGTGTACTAGAACAAGATGAGATAAATCCTATGCATAAGCGGGCGCAATGTAGTATGGTCAAGAAGTGATCCTGAACACCTACTTACGAGTCAATCATAACCCCACCGTGTTCTCTTCTTGATCCCAGTCTCACAAGAAAAGACAATCATGGTTATGCACACGGTTGGCAAGTTTTAGTTAATTTAGTTTGACGTTCTCTACAATGAGAGGTTATCAATTTCCAAGTCGCCACATAACCGCGGACACGTCTTTTCGAAAGATTTAACCCTCTAGGGGTTCTCCAACTTGTCCAATTACAAATTACCACATGCAACTTTGAAAACCTTAACTACGGGATAGCCCGAAGCATCGTCGGAATCCGGTGAACAAGTCCTTCATCTAAGGTAAAACTAGTCCAGCAAGACCTCCCAGCATGTCGACAATCCCAATTAGAGCCATGCGCATCTCGTAGTCAGGACACGGCCGGATGGGCAAGACGTCGGGTTAGCTGAGACCCTGGTTTCTCGGGGGCGTCGGACATTGCCCTATTTTGGACCAACACCATCAGTAGTGACCCACCTGCTTATGTGGAATTACAAGAGTCCCCGAGGTGGCGACACTCTATGCATTAATTAATTATCTGTATTATTATGTTGACAAATTTTAGAACCAAAGTTGAGGCCTCACTGGAAAAGTTCAACACAAAGACTAGAGATCAAGGGGGCCCATAAACCCCACATGTGTTAGGAGCGCTCGTCAAGGAATATAACACCGGTAACGAATACTAGGGTGACAAGGGTGGAACAAAACTCTAGGTAAAAGGCCGAGCCTTCTACCCTTAACCAAGTGTATAGATATATTAATTAAATAAGCATAATATAATGATATTCCAAGATATCCATGTATCAACATGGGACAACCTCACCTGTAACTAGCAACGCTATAAGAGGGGCTGAGCAAAGCGGTTTCATAGCCAACTAATGGTTTGCATAGGTGGTGGAGGTTAGAGGCTTATCATGGAAATTGAGAGGCTTTCAAACAAGTGGTAGGTAGCGAGACCAAACGATAGCATCGAGACATCTAGCAAAACAAAGCTAGTAAAGCTTTCCAATGTAATGATCATCTTGCCTGGAATCCTGCTTTGAAGAATATCGAATCCATGAAGTAGACGAACTGAACATAGTCGAACGAATCCTCGCACTCCGCATCGTTACCGGGAACTAGCGAGAACAAGCATAAACGGAAAGAAGCAAACGAGACGGTAAACAAATAATCATAATCATGACATCATGCACATCCAAGTATGATGCATGTCAAGGTGCAACAATCAATTACTACACATTAAGTGAAGCTCAATATGCAACGAGTTGCATACTGACGAAACTCCACATTCAGTTATAACGTTCAAACCCATTTAGCTACTCATCAATATTAAATATTGTTAAACATGACAAGAGGTGAAGCATAAGTAAACTACCAATCTAGGCAATTTAAATGAGGCCGGAAACAATATATAACTATTACGGAAATTCCCATACGCAAATTTCGAATTTGGTACTGTTCTATTCTAAATCATACTTTATTGTTGTTAAATAGGAAAAGTAAGTGCACCATGTTATTCTGCATGGTTTTCTAGTTCATTTGCATATAAAGCTCGTTTAAATCGGAGCTACAGTTATTTAGTTATGAAATAAACCATTTTAGCAAGTTATTAATGCAAATTAATGCAATCAACAAATTAAACATTTTTAACACATGTGAGAGTTGTATATTTTGAATCTACACAAAATTATAAGCATTTTACATTTATAAATCATTTTAACCCGATGCATGGTTGGTGACTTATTAAATGCTTGATGTAGATGGACTTTTTTGTAAAATAGAAATTCCGTGGATAATTGCTAAATTCGCAGGCAGGTAAAAAACATTACACGGGTCAAAATCAACAGATTTGGGCTTAACAAGACATGCGCGATATAACATGTAGCACACAGGGGAGGGATTGCAGGCTGATGATACGTCTCCATCGTATCTACTTTTCCAAACTCTTTTGCCCTTGTTTTAGACTAATTTGCATGATTTGAATGGAACTAACCCGGACTGACGTTGTTTTTAGCAGAATTGCCATGGTGTTATTTTTGTGCAGAAATCAAAGTTTTCGGATTGACCTAAAAAATTACGGAGTATTTTTGTGGAATATATAAAAAATACCGACACAAGAAGTTACCAGAGGGGGGCCACCCAGAGGCCACAAGCCTGGGGGCGCGCCCTGCAGGCTTGTGGGCCCCCTGGACCTCCTCCAACCCTAACTCCAACTCTATAAGTACGTATTCGGGGAGAAAAAATTCAGAAAGAAGGATTCATCGTGTTTTACGATACGGAGCCGCCGCCGCATCTTGTTCTTCATCGGGAGGGCTGATCTGGAGTCTGTTCGAGGCTCCGAAGAGGTGAATCCATTGCCATCATCATCACCAACCTTCCTCCATCACCAATTTCATGATGCTCACCACCGTGCGTGAGTAATTAAATTGTAGGCTTGCTGGACGGTGATGGTTTGAAGGAGATTTATCATGTAATCGAGTTAGTTTTGTTAGGTTTGATCCCTAGTATCCATTATGTTCTGAGATTGATGTTACTACGACTTTGCTATGCTTAATGCTTGTCACTAGGGCCCGAGTGCCATGATTTCAGATCTGAACCTATTATGTTTTCATGAATATATTTGTGTTCTTGATCCTATCTTGCAAGTTGTAGACACCTATTACGAGTTATAATCGGCAAACCCCAAGGTGACAATAATTGGGATTCTTTTCGGTGATTACCGTAGTTTGAGGAGTTCATGTATTCACTAAGTGTTAATGCTTTGGTCTGGTTCTCTATTAAAAGGAGGCATTAATATACCTTAGTTTCCATTAGGACCCCGCTGCCACGGGAGGGTAGGAGAAAAGATGTCAGGCAAGTTCTTTTCCATAAGCACGTATGACTATATATGGAATATATGCCTACATTATATTGATGAACTGGAGCTAGTTCTGTGTCACCCTAGGTTATGACTGCTACATGATGAATATTTTCCAACACAATTATCATTGCCGATCCAATGCCTACGAGCTTTTCACATACTGATCTTTGCTAAGTTACTTTCGTTGCAACTGCTATTACAATCACTACAAAACTGCTACTGCTACTTTTGCCACTGTTACTGTTACTTCCATACTACTTTGCTACTAAATACTTTGCTACAGATCTTAAGTATTTCAGGTGTGGTTGAATTGACAACTCAACTACTAATACTCGTGAATATTCTTTGGCTCCCCTATGTCGAACCAATAAATTTCGGTTGAATACTCTACTCTCGAAAACTGTTGCGATCCCCTATACTTGCGGTTTATCAGCTGACCGTGGGTGGATGGATGGATTTGGATCGGGCATAGACTGGTAGGATGGGGATCGAGGGGCAGTCGAGCGTAGGGCTGCAAGAAAAGCTCGAGGCTCGTGAGCCGCTCGAGATCGACTCGTAATTTAGCTCGACTCAAGATCGACTGAAAGAAAAAATGAGCAGAGTATGAGCACTCTATGTAGCTCGATCGAGAAACGAGCCGATCTTGAGTCAGCATTAGCTCGCTCGATTTTAGCTCGATAGCTTGATATCATATAAATATATAAAATAATCTTCAGGTCTACTATAAAGAATTAGGATCATCCACTGCCATATATGTTTTGTACGAATTATTTCTTCATTTTACCTACTAGGAAACATGGAAATTCAGCATGGAGAAAGTTTAGCCTCAATATGACACGTGGCCAATTGTGTGTTCAATATCTTATTATTTCGGCCAAATTTTGAAAGCTGACGCACCTTTGTTGTCTTCTATCCATGATCTCTTGTTATTAAATATTAATCTTAAGTTGAGAAAGAATAAGTCAAATTTTATCGCGGCTTTTTCTGTTGTGTCCTATCTTACTTTAAAATTTGCCTTAAAATAATTTTAAAAATCATCTTATTTAGGTCAAAACTAGCTCGAGATCGACTCGAGATCGTTACAAGCTGAGCATGAGCCACATCTACAGCTCGACCTTGAGCTTCGCATATTTTGAGCTCAGTCGAATTTTAGTATGAGTTGAGCTGAGCCTAGGCCAACTCGCTCGAACTCGACTCGTTTGTAGCCCTAGTCGGGCGAGGGGATCTGATCGTCCCTTCGAGAGGGCCAGGTCGGGACCCCCTACTCAAGATCTGTCGGATTTGACTCCGTCACTTAGCTTCACTATCCTGTCCTTTATGGATACCTCGCCGTCTCCACTCGACTGATCAGGAAGAATTGCTGCAAAGTTTGACAAATATGTTTTAGCACGAGCAGAAAACCGACAATATTAATTGCATGGGTAGTTGATTACCCGCAAGGAACTCGTAGGTTTGCTTGGCCTCTTGTTCGAAGGCTGCTAGCTGAGCCTTGAGCTTTTCCAGCTCTAGTCCTTGCTTGTTTTTCTCCTCGGCCAACTTGGAATTGGCTTCCTTTAGGTGGTTGCATTCCTGCTATAGGGATTATCGTGCATCCTCCCGAGCCCACTCCAGATCCTTCTCAAGCATACCTATCTGCCCAGCTGCTAAAAAACAATATGAATTGACCATAGCACTTATAGTTAAGTCAATGGTAATAGGAGTCTACATCTTACCAGCAGCCTCCCGGGCGAAGTTCTTGATATGCTCAACCGCCTACTTCGACTCCTTAAGATGGGCCTTGAACAACACCAACTCTTTGGACAATTGGCTGGTTTTCTTCCGCGACTCCTGTAAAAGCAGTCAGTGTGATCAGACGGGGATATCGATCCTTAGATCGGCCGCTTGCACCCCACCTAAGGCTTGGGGGCTACTGGACTTTGCGATTTTACAAATATGCAATAAGGAAGGAGGAGTCATGTCGATCCTGTGGTCGGGTACAGGTACTCAACCAAAGTTTCGAGGGTATTGGACTTTGCGTCCATTCTCATGCGTCTAAGGTATCTTCACACACCTTACTCGTTTGAAGCACTCCTTAGACAAATAGTTCGGAAGAATTCTCTCCCATCCGGTATACGCGGACATTATTTAGCTTACACCTTGAGGGCTACTGGGTGATGAAAGGACTCATAGCTTGCAACTAAGGGCTTCATTACCTCCAAATCCTTGGCAAGAATGGTGGCAACATCCTTGAGTCCCATCCGTGTGGCGCTAAGATGCTCATTCACCAACCGAAGAGCCTCATATTCCAGATCGGTAAAAACCTAGTTGATCATCAAAGACTTCCTCGCCCGATGACGCAACATATGCTCTCGGCCTTGGATGTAGTCGCCGACATCGCCGAGGACTCTGCTCGATGGGAGCCTCGAGTGCCCTCGGGAGGCATTGCTCGAACAAAAGCTATTTGGCGGACCGAGGTACTTGGTTTAGGAGGTTGGGGCGCTGAAGTGTTGGAGGTTGGAAGCGGCATGCAAGAGGAAAGCCAAATAAATATCACTGTAAGATAATGAGAGATGTCTTCTAAAATATTAAAAAGGGGTCACACTTACTGAGTGGAGGAAGGTGGCCCTCAAGGTGCTTGCTCCTCGGTAGTGGCTTGATCTATAACCGGCCCATGATTTCTCCTTAGACGGGCCCTTGTTTGAGCCAAGGCCTGCCTCAGATGATTGGCTCGACGACCCCTTATAGTGTTGGGGAACGTAGTATTTAAAAAAATCCTACGATCACGCAAGATCTATCTAGGAGATGCATAGCAATGAGCGGGGAGAGTGTGTCCACGTACCCTCATAGACCGAAAGCGGAAGCGTTTAGTAACGCGGTTGATGTAGTCGAACGTCTTCACGATCCAACCGATCCAAGTACCGAACGTACGGCACCTCCGTGTTCAGCACACGTTCAGCACTATGACGTCCCTCGAGCTCTTGATCCAGTTGAGGACGAGGGAGAGTTCCGTCAGCACGACAGCGTGGTGACAATGATGAAGAAGTTACCGGCGCAGGGCTTCGCCTAAGCACTACGCGATATGACCGAGGTGTTAAACTGTGGAGGGGGGCACCGCACACGGCTAAGACAATTGATCTTGTTGTGTTCTAGGGTGCCCCTGCCTCCGTATATAAAGGAGGAGACGGGGAGGCCGGCCGGCCCCTGTAGGGCGCGCCAAGAGAGAGGAATCCTACTAGGACTCCAAGTCCTAGTAGGATTCCACTTGGTGGAAGGGGGAAGAAGGAAGGGAAAGGGAGAGGGAGAGGGAAAGGGGGGTCGCGCCCCCTCCCCTAGTCCTATGCGGACTCACCATTGGGGGCGCGCTCCACCTCCTCGTGGCCTGCCCTCTCTCTCCCCTAAGGCCCATGTTGGCCCATTACTTCCCCGGGGGGTTCCGGCAACCCCTCCGGCACTCCGTTTTTACCCGGTACCTCTCGGAACTCTTCCGGTGTCCGAATAATATCGTCCAATATATCATTCTTTATGTCTTGACCATTTTGAGACTCCTCGTCATGTACGTGATCTCATCCGGGACTCTGAACAATCTTCGGTCATCAAATCACATAACTCATAATACAAATCGTCATCGAACGTTAAGCGTGCGGACCCTACGGGTTCGAGAACTATGTAGACATGACGGAGACACATCTCCGGTCAATAACCAATAGCGGAACCTGGATGCTCATATTGGTTCCTACATATTCTACGAAGATCTTTATCGGTCAAACCGCATAACAACATATGTTATTCCCTTTGTCATCGGTATGTTACTTGCCCGAGATTCGATCGTCGGTATCATCATACCTAGTTCAATCTCGTTACAGGCAAGTCTCTTTACTCATTCCGTAATGCATCATCCCGCAACTAACTCATTAGTCACATTGCTTGCAAGGCTTATAGTGATGTGCATTACTGAGAGGGCCCAGAGATACCTCTCCGATACACGGAGTGACAAATCCTAATCTTGATCTATGCCAACCCAACAAACACCTTCAGAGACACCTGTAGAGCATCTTTATAATCACCCAGTTACGTTGTGATGTTTGATAGCACACAAGGCGTTCCTCCGGTATTCGGGAGTTGCATAATCTCATAGTCAGAGGAATATGTATAAGTCATGAAGAAAGCAATAGCAATAAAACTAAACGATCATAATGCTAAGCTAACGGATGGGTCTTGTTCATCACATCATTCTCCTAATGATGTGATCTCATTCATCAAATGACAACACATGTCTATGGTCAGGAAACTTAACCATCTTTGATTAACGAGCTAGTCAAGTAGAGGCATACTAGGGACACTTTGTTTTGTCTATGTATTCACACATGTACTAAGTTTCCGGTTAATATAATTCTAGCATGAATAATAAACATTTATCATGATATAAGGAAATATAAATAACAAATTTATTATTGCCTCTAGGGCATATTTTCTTCAGTCTCCCACTTGCACTAGAGTCAATAATCTAGTTTACATCGTCATGTGATTTAACACCAATAGTTCACATCTTTATGTGATTAGGTCACATCTCCATGTGACTATTACCCAAAGGGTTACTAGAGTCAATAATCTAGTTCACATTGCTATGTGATTAACACCAATAGTTCACATCTTTATGTGATTAGGTCACATCTCCATGTGACTATTACCCAAAGGGTTACTAGAGTCAATAATCTAGTTCACATTGCTATGTGATTAACACCCAAAGAGTGATCATGTTTTGCTTGTGAGAGAAGTTTAGTCAACGGGTCTGCCACATTCAGAGCCGTATGTATTTTGCAAATTTTCTATGTCTACAATGCTCTGCACGGAGCTACTCTAGCTAATCGCTCCTACTTTCAATATGTATCCAGAATGGGACTTAGAGTCATCCGGATCAGTGTCAAAGCTTGCATCGACGTAACCCTTTACGATGAATTTTTTGTCTCCTCCATAACCGAGAAACATGTCCTTATTCCACTAAGGATAATTTTGACCGCTGTCCAGTGATCCACTCCTGGATCACTATTGTACCCTCTTGCCAAACTCATGGTGAGGTACACAATAGGTCTGGTACACAGCATAGCATACTTTATAGAACCTATGACTGAGGCATAGGGAATGACTTTTCATTCTCTTTCTATCTTCTGCCGTGGTCGGGTTTTTGAGTCTTTACTCAACTTCACACGTTGCAACACATGCAAGAACTCCTTCTTTGACTATTCCATTTTGAACTACTTCAAAAACTTGTCAAGGTATGTACTCATTGAAAAAACTTATCAAGCGTGTTGATCTATATCTATAGATCTTGATGCTCAATATGTAAGCAGCTTCACCGAGGTCTTTCTTTGAAAAACTCCTTTCAAACACTCCTTTATGCTTTCCAGAAAATTCTACATCATTGCCGATCAACAATATTTCATTCACATATACTTATCAGAAAGGCTGTAGTGCTCCCACTCACTTTCTTGTAAATACAGGCTTCACCGCAAGTCTGTATAAAACTATATGCTTTGATAAACTCATCAAAGCGTATATTCCAGCTCCGAGATGCTTGCACCAGTCCATAGATGGATCGCTGGAGCTTGCACACTTCGTTAGCACCTTTAGGATTGACAAAACCTTCTTGTTGCATCATATACAACTCATCCTTAAGAAATCCATTAAGGAATGCAGTTTTGACATCCATTTGCCAGATTTCATAAAATGTGGCAATTGCTAACATGATTCGAACAGACTTAAGCATCGCTACGAGTGAGAAAATCTCATCGTAGTCAACACCTTGAACTTGTCGAAAACCTTTTGCAACAATTCGAGCTTTGTAGATAGTAACACTACAATCAGCGCCCGTCTTCCTCTTGAAGATCCATTTAATCTCAATGGCTCGCTGATCATCGGTCAAGTCAATCAAAGTCCATACTTTGTTCTTATACTTGGATTCCATCTCAGATTTCATGGCCTCGAGCCATTTCGCGGAATCTGGGCTCATCATCGCTTCCTCATAGTTCGTAGGTTTGTCATGGTGAAAAGTGATACCTGTGAAGATCATGCATTTCAGTCAAATTCAGATCTGTTTTTCGAGTCCATGATATAATATAACCAACTATTTCTTTATTTCGTGATGAGTCGTATGCTTGCGACAATAACGACAAATTTTTTTGAATTCTAATTGTCCGGGTGTATTGTGGCGATTCTTTTGAAACATGACTTCCAGATAGGATTACCGTACCAATCTGGTGCGGACCATACTCTGGTTGACCTACGAGGTTCAGTAGTAACTTGATCTGAAGTTTCATGATCATCATCATCAGCTTCCTCACTAATTGGTGAAGGAATTACTGGAACTGATTTCTGTGATGAACTACTTTCCAATTCGGGAGAAGGTACAACTACCTCATCAAGTTCTACTTTCCTCCCACTCACTTCTTTCGAGAGAAACTCCTTCTCTAGAAAGGATCCATTCTTAGCAACAAAGATCTTCCCTTCGGATCTGTGATAGAAGGTGTACCCAACAGTTTCTTTTGGGTATCCTATGAAGACGCACTTCTCCAATTTGGGTTCGAGCTTGTCAGGCTGAAGCTTTTTTCACATAAGCATCACAACCTCAAACTTTAAGAAACGAGAGCTTAGGTTTCTTGCCAAACCACAGTTCATACGGTGTCGTCTCAACGGATTTAGATGGTGCCCTATTTAACGTGAATGCAGCTGTCTCTTAATGCATAACCTCAAAACGATAGTGGTAAATCGGTAAGAGACATCATAGATCGCACCATATCTAATAAAGTATGGTTACGATGTTCGGACACACCATTACGCTGTGGTGTTCCAGGTGGCATGAGTTGTGAAACTATTCCACATTGTTTTTAAATGAAGGCCAAACTCATAACTCAAATATTTGCCTCCGCGATCAGATCGTAGAAACTTTATTTTTCTTGTTACGATGATTCTCAATTTCACTCTGAATTTCTTTGAACTTTTCAAATGTTTCAGACTTGTGTTTCATTAAGTAGATATACCCATATCTGTTTAAATCATCTGTGAAGGTCAGAAAATAACGATACCCGCCGCGAGCCTCAACACTCATCGGACCCCACACATCAGTATGTATTATTTCCAATAAGTCAGTGGCTTGCTGCATTGTTCCGGAGAACGGAGTCTTAGTCATCTCTCCCATGAGGCATGGTTCGCAAGCATCAAGTGATTCCAAAAGCCCATCAACATGGAGTTTCTTCATGCGTTTTACACCAATATGACTTTAAACGGCAGTGCCACAAATAAGTTGCACTATCATTATTAACTTTGCATCTTTTGGCATCAATATTATGTGTATCACTGTGATCGAGATTCAATAAACCATTTACATTGGATGTAAGAGCATAGAAGGTTTTATTCATGTAAACAGAACAACAATTATTCTCTGACTTAAATGAATAACCGTATCGCAATAAACATGATCCAATCATATTTATGCTCAACGCAGACACCAAATAACATTTATTTAGATCCAATACTAATCCCGAAGGTAGAGGGAGTATGCGATGGTGATCTTATCAACCTTGGAATCATTTCCAACACACATCATCACCTCACCCTCAACTAGTCTTTGTTCATTTTGTAACTCCTGTTTCGAGTTACTAATCATAGCAACTGAACCGATATCAAATACCCAGGGGCTACTATGAACACTAGTAAAGTACAGACCAATAACATGTATATCATATATACTTTTGTTCACTTTGCCATCCTTCTTATCCGCCAAGTATTTGGGGCAGTTCCGCTTCCAGTGACCATTTCCTTTGAAATAGAAGCACTCAGTTTCAAGCTTGGGTCTAGCTTTGGGCTTTTTCAAGGGAGTGGCAACTTGCTTGACATTCTTGTTGAAGTTCCCTTTCTTTCCCTTGCCCTTTTACTTGAAACTAGTGTAATTGTCAACCATCAACATTTGATGCTTTTATTGATTTCCACCTTCGCCGATTTCAGCATCAAGAAGAGCTCGGGAATCGTTTTCATTATCCCTTGCATATTATAGTTCATCACGAAGTTCAAGTAACTTGGTGATAGTGACTAGAGAACTCTGTCAATCACTATCTTATCTGGAAGATTAACTCCCACTTAATTGAAAATTCCAATTTCAGCTCTTGGAACATCTTATATGCTCCGTGGTGTTCAAAACGTTTTTGAAGTCCCGGTTCTAAGCCGTAAAGCATGGTGCACTAAACTATCAAGTAGTCATCATACCGAGCTTGCCAAATGTTCATAACGTCTGCATATGCTCCTGCAATAGGTCCGTCACCTAGCGGTCCATCAAGGACATAATTCTTTTGTGCAGCAATGAGGATAGTCCTCATATCACGGACGCAGTCCGCATCATTGCTACTATCATCTTTCAACTTATTTTTCTCTAGGAACATATCAAAAAAATAATCGGGGAGCTACATCACAAGCTATTGATTGCTACCTCTTGAGCACTGCGTTGGTTTTCCCTTGAAGAGGAAAGGGTGATGCAGCAAAGTAGCGTAAGTATTTCCCTCAGTTTTTGAGAACCAAGGTATAAATCCAGTAGGAGGCTACACGCAAGTCCCTCGCACCTACACAAACAAATAAATCCTCGCAACCAACGCGATAAGGGGTTGCCAATCCCTACACGGTCACTTACGAGAGTGAGATATGATAGATATGATAGGATAATATTTTTGGTATTTTTGTGATAAAGATGCAAAGTAAAGAAAGTAAATAAAAATGGCAAAATAAATAGCTAAGTGTTGGAAGATTAATATGATGGAAAATAGACCCGGGGGCCACAGGTTTCACTAGTGGCTTCTCTCGAGAGCATAAGTATTTTACGGTGGGTGAACAAATTACTGTTGAGCAATTGACAGAATTGAGCATAGTTATGAGAATATCTAGGTATGATCATGTATATAGGCATCACGTCCGAGACAAGTAGACCGACTCCTGCCTGCATCTACTACTATTACTCCACACATCGACCGCTATCCAGCATGCATCTAGAGTATTAAGTTCATAAGAACAGAGTAACGCTTTAAGCAAGATGACATGATGTAGAGGGATAAATTCATGCAATATGATAAAAAACCCATCTTGTTATCCTCGATGGCAACAATACAATACGTGCCTTGCTGCCCCTACTGTCACTGGGAAAGGACACCGCAAGATTGAACCCAAAGCTAAGCACTTCTCCCATTGCAAGAAAGATCAATCTAGTAGGCCAAACCAAACTGATAATTCGAAGAGACTTGCAAAGATAACCAATCATACATAAAAGAATTCAGAAGATTCAAATATTGTTCATAGATAAACTTGATCATAAACCCACAATTCATCGGTCTCAACAAACACACCGCAAAAGAAGATTACATCGAATAGATCTCCACAAGAGAGGGGGAGAACATTGTATTGAGATCCAAAAAGAGAGAAGAAACCATCTAGCTAATAACTATGGACCCGAAGGTCTGAGGTAAACTACTCACACTTCATCGGAGAGGCTATGGTGTTGATGTAGAAGCCCTCCGTGATCGATGCCCCCTCCGGCGGAGCTCCGGAACAGGCCCCAAGATGGGATCTCGTGGGTACAGAAGGTTGCGGCGGTGGAATTAGGTTTTTGGCTCCGTATCTGATCGTTTGGGGGCACGTAGGTATATATAGGAGGAAGGAGTACGTCGGTGGAGCAACGTGGGACCCACGAGGGTGGAGGGCGCGCCTGGGGGGTAGGTGCGGCCCCTACCTCGTGGCTTCCTGCTTGATTTCTTGACGTAGGGTCCAAGTCCTCTGGATCATGTTCGTTCTGAAAATCACGTTCCCGAAGGTTTCATTCCGTTTGGACTCCGTTTGATATTCTTTTTCTGCGAAACTCTGAAATAGGCAAAAAAACAGCAATTCTGGGCTGGGCCTCCGGTTAATAGGTTAGTCCCAAAAATAATATAAAAGTGAATAATAAAGCCCAATAATGTCCAAAACAGAAGATAATATAGCATGGAGCAATCAAAAATTATAGATACGTTGGAGACGTATCAAGCATCCCCAAGCTTAATTCCTGCTCGTCCTCGAGTAGGTAAATGATAAAAACAGAATTTTTGATGCGGAATGCTACTTGGCATAATTTCAATGTAATTCTTCTTAATTGTGGTATGAATATTCAGATCCGAAAGATTCAAGATAAAAGTTCAATATTGACATAAAAATAATAATACTTCAAGCATACTAACTAAGCAATTATGTCCTCTCAAAATAACATGGCCAAAGAAAGTTCATCCCTACAAAATCATATAGTTTAGTCATGCTCCATTTTCGTCACACAAGAATGCTCTCATCATGCACAACCCCGATGACAAGCCAAGCAATTGTTTCATACTTTAGTAATCTCAAACTTTTTCAACCTTCACGCAATACATGAGCGTGAGCCATGGATATAGCACTATGGGTGGAATAGAATATGATGATGGGGGTTATGTGGAGAAGACAAAAAAGGAGAAAGTCTCACATCAACGAGGCTAATCAATGAGCTATGGAGATGCCCATCGATTGATGTTAATGCAAGGAGTAGGGATTGCCATGCAACGGATGCACTAGAGCTATAAATATATGAAAGCTCAACAAAAGAAACTAAGTGGGTGTGCATCCAACTTGCTTGCTCACGAAGACCTAGGGCACTTGAGGAGGCCCATTGTTGGAATATACAAGCCAAGTTCTATAATGAAAAATTCCCACTAGTATATGAAAGTGACAAAACAAGAGACTCTCTATCATGAAGATTATGGTGCTACTTTGAAGCACAAGTGTGGTAAAAGGATAGTAACATTGTCCCTTCTCTCTTTTTCTCTCATTTTTTTGGGCCTTCTCTTTTTTATGGCCTTTCTCTCTTTTTTTATTCCTCACTTGGGACAATGCTCTAGAAAATGATGATCATCACACTTCTATTTATTTACAACTCAATGATTACAACTCGATACTAGAACAAAGTATGACTCTATATGAATGCCTCCGGCGGTGTACCGGGATATGCAATGAACCAAGAGTGACATGTATGAAAGAATTATGAACGGTGGCTTTGCCACAAATACTATGTCAACTACATGATCATGCAAAGCAATATGACAATGATGAACGTGTCATGATAAACGGAATGGTGGAAAGTTGCATGGCAATATATCTCGGAATGGCTATGGAAATGCCATAATAGGTAGGTATGGTGGCTGTTTTGAGGAAGATATAAGGAGGTTTATGTGTGAAAGAGCGTATCATATCACGGGGTTTGGATGCACCGGCGAAGTTTGCACCAACTCTCAATGTGAGAAAGGGCAATGCACGGTACCGAAGAGGCTAGCAATGATGGAAAGGTGAGAGTGCGTATAATCCATGGACTCAACATTAGTCATAAAGAACTCACATACTTATTGCAAAAATCTACAAGTCATCAAAAACCAAGCACTACGCGCATGCTCCTAGGGGGATAGATTGGTAGGAAAAGACCATCGCTCGTCCCCGACCGCCACTCATAAGGAGGACAATCAAAGAACACCTCATGTTTCAAATTTGTTACATAACGTTTACCATACGTGCATGCTACGGGACTTGCAAACTTCAACACAAGTATTTCTCAAATTCACAACTACTCAACTAGCACAACTTTAATATCACTACCTCCATGTCTCAAAACAATCATCAAGCATCAAACTTCTCTTAGTATTCAACACACTCATAAGAAAGTTTTTACTATTCTTGAATACCTAGCATATTAGGATTATTTAAGCAAATTACCATGCTATTTAAGACTCTCAAAATAATCTAAGTGAAGCATGAGAGATCAATAGTTTCTATAAAACAAATCCACCACCGTGCTCTAAAAGATATAAGTGAAGTACTAGAGCAAAAACTATATAACTCAAAAGATATAAGTGAAGCACATAGAGTATTCTAATAATTTCCGAATCATGTGTGTCTCTCTCAAAAGGTGTGTACAGCAAGGATGATTGTGGTAAACTAAAAAGCAAAGACTCAAATCATACAAGACGCTCCAAGCAAAACACATATCATGTGGTGAATAAAAATATAGCTCCAAGTAAAGTTACCGATGGAAGTAGACGAAAGAGGGGATGCCTTCCGGGGCATCCCCAAGCTTTGGCTTTTGGTGTCCTTAGATTATCTTGGGGGTGCCATGGGCATCCCCAAGCTTAGGCTCTTGCCACTCCTTGTTCCATAATCCATCAAATCTTTCACCCAAAACTTGAAAACTTCACAACACAAAACTTAGCAGAAAATCTCGTGAGCTCCGTTAGCGAAAGAAAACAAAAGACCACTTCAAGGTACTGTAATGAACTCATTATTTATTTATATTGGTGTTAAACCTACTGTATTCCAACTTCTCTATGGTTTATAAACTATTTTACTAGCCATAGATTCATCAAAATAAGCAAACAACACACGAAAAACAGAATCTGTCAAAAACAGAACAGTCTGTAGTAATCTGTAACTAACGCAAACTTCTGGAACTCCAACAAATTAGCCAAAAAAGGACAACCTAGAAAATTTGTTTATTGATCAGCAGCAATTGGAATCAATATTTTATCACATTCTGGTGATTTTTAACAATTATTTTCGTGAACAGAAAGTTTCTGGAATTTTCTGCAAGATCAAATAACTATCATCCAAGAAGATCCTATAGGTTTAACTTGGCACAAACACTAATTAAAACATAAAAACACATCTAACCAGAGGCTAGAACAAATATTTATTCCTAAACAGAAGCAAAAATCAAAAAAACTAAAAATAAAATTGGGTTGCCTCCTAACAAGCGCTATCGTTTAACGCCCCTAGCTAGGCATAAAGCAAGGATAGATCTAGGTATTGCCATCTTTGGTAGGCAATCCATAAGTGGCTCTCATAATAGATTCATATGGTAATTTTATTTTCTTCCTAGGGAAGTGTTCCATGCCTTTCTTTAATGGAAATTGGAATCTAATATTCCCTTCCTTCATATCAATAATTGCACCAATCGTTCTAAGGAAAGGTCTACCAAGAATAATAGGACATGAAGGATTGCAATCTATGTCAAGAACAATAAAGTCTACGTGCACATAGTTCCTATTTGCAACAATAAGAACATCATTAATTCTTCCCATAGGTTTCTTAATAGTGGAATCCGCAAGGTGCAAGTTTAAAGAGCAATCATCAAAATCACGGAAACCTAGCAAATCGCACAAAGTTTTTGGAATCGTGGAAACACTAGCACCCAAATCACACAAAGCATAGCATTCATGATCTTTAATTTTAATTTTAATAGTAGGTTCCCACTCATCATAAAGTTTTCTAGGGATAGAAACTTCCAACTCAAGTTTTTCTTCATAAGATTGCATCAAAGCATCAACGATATGTTTGGTAAAAGCTTTATTTTGACTATAAGCATGAGGAGAATTTAGCACGGATTGCAACAAGGAAATACAATCTATCAAAGAGCAATTATCATAATTAAATTCCTTGAAATCCAAAATAGTGGGTTTATTAATATCTAATGTTTTGATCTCTTCAATCCCACTTTTATCAATTTTAGCATCAAGATCTAAAAACTCCGAATTTTTGGAACGCCTTCTAGGTAAAGGTGGATCATATTCAGTCCCATCATTATCAAGATTCATATTGCAAAACAAAGATTTAATAGGGGACACATCAATAACTTTTAGATCTTCATCTTTGTTTTCATAAAAATTAGAAGAACACGCTTTTATAAAGCAATCTTTCTTAGCACGCATCCTAGCGGTTCTTTCTTTGCACTCATCAATGGAAATTCTCATGGCTTTGAGAGACTCATTGATATCATGCTTAGGAGGAATAGATCTAAGTTTCAAAGAATCAACATCAAGGGAAATTCTATCAACGTTCCTAGCCAAATCATCAACTTTAAGCAATTTTTCTTCAAGCAAAGCATTGAAATTCTTTTGCGAATTCATAAATTCCTTAACACTAGTCTCAAATTCAGAGGGCATCTTATTAAAGTTTCCATAAGAATTGTTGTAGGAATTACCATAATTATTAGAGGAATTACTAGGATAAGGCCTAGGATTAAAGTTTCCTCTATACGCGTTGTTACCAAAATTATTCCTACCAACAAAATTCACATCCATAGATTCATTATTATTCTCAATCAAAGTAGACAAAGGCATATCATTAGGATCATAAGAAACACTTTTACTAGCAAATAATTTCATAAGTTCATCCATCTTTCCACTCAAAACATTAATTTCTTCTATCGCATGCACTTTTTTATTAGTAGATCTTTCAGTGTGCCATTGAGAATAATTAACCATAATATTATCTAGGAGTTTAGTAGCTTCTCCTAAAGTGATTTCCATAAAAGTGCCTCCCGCGGCCGAATCTAAAAGATTTCTAGAAGCAAAATTCAATCCGGCATAAAAATTTGTATAATCATCCACAAATTCAAACCATGTGTAGGGCAATTACGTATCATTAATTTCATCCTCTCCCAAGCTTGTGCAACATGTTCATGATCAAGTTGCTTAAAATTCATAATATCGTTTCTAAGAGAGATAATCTTAGCGGGAGGAAAATACTTAGAGATAAAAGCATCTTTGCACTTATTCCAAGAATCAATACTATTTTTAGGCAAAGACGAAAACCAAGCTTTAGCACGATCTCTAAGCGAAAAAGGAAATAGCTTCAATTTAACAATATCATTGTCAACATCTTTCTTCTTTTGCATATCACACAAATCAACGAAGCTATTTAGATGAGTGGCGGCATCTTCACTAGGAAGGCCGGCGAATTGATCTTTCATGACAAGATTCAACAAAGCAGCATTGATTTCACAAGATTCAGTATCGGTAAGAGGAGCAATCGGAGTGCTAAGGAAATCATTATTGTTGGTATTGGTAAAGTCACATAATTTGGTATTATCTTGAGCCATCGTGACAAACAAGCAATCCAACACACGAGCAAACAAGAAGCAAGCGAAAAAGAGGCGAACAAAAAAGAGAGGGCGAATAAAACGGCAAGGGTGAAGTGGGGGAGAGGAAAACGAGAGGCAAATGGCAAATAATGTAATGCGGGAGATAAGGGTTTGTGATGGGTACTTGGTATGTTGACTTTTGCGTAGACCTCCCCAGCAACGGCGCCAGAAATCCTTCTTGCTACCTCTTGAGCACTGCGTTGGTTTTCCCTTGAAGTGGAAAGGGTGATGCAACAAAGTAGCGTAAGTATTTCCCTCAGTTTTTGAGAACCAAGGTATCAATCCAGTAGGAGGCTACACGCAAGTCCCTCGCACCTACACAAACAAATAAATCCTCGCAACCAACGTGATAAGGGGTTTTCAATCCCTACATGGTCACTTACGAGAGTGAGATCTGATAGATATGATAGGATAATATTTTTGGTATTTTGTGATAAAGATGCAAAGTAAAGAAAGTAAATAAAAACGGCAAAAGAAATAGCTAAGTGTTGGAAGATTAATATGATGGAAAATAGACCCGGGGGCCATAGGTTTCACTAGTGGCTTCTCTCAAGAGCATAAGTATTTTACGGTGGGTGAACAAATTACTGTTGAGCAATTGACAGAATTGAGCATAGTTATGAGAATATCTAGGTATGATCATGTATATAGGCATCACGTCCGAGACAAGTAGACCGACTCCTGCCTGCATCTACTACTATTACTCCACACATCGACCGCTATCCAGCATGCATCTAGAGTATTAAGTTCATAAGAACAGAGTAACGCTTTAAGCAAGATGACATGATGTAGAGGGATAAATTCATGCAATATGATAAAAAAACCCATCTTGTTATCCTCGATGGCAACAATACAATACGTGCCTTGCTGCCCCTACTGTCACTGGGAAAGGACACCGCAAGATTGAACCCAAAGCTAAGCACTTCTCCCATTGCAAGAAAGATCAATCTAGTAGGCCAAACCAAACTGATAATTCGAAGAGACTTGCAAAGATAACCAATCATACATAAAAGAATTCAGAAGATTCAAATATTGTTCATAGATAAACTTGATCATAAACCCACAATTCATCGGTCTCAACAAACACACCGCAAAAGAATATTACATCGAATAGATCTCCACAAGAGAGGGGGAGAACATTGTATTGAGATCCAAAAAGAGAGAAGAAGCCATCTAGCTAATAACTATGGACCCGAAGGTCTGAGGTAAACTACTCACACTTCATTGGAGAGGCTATGGTGTTGATGTAGAAGCCCTCCGTGATCGATGCCCCCTCCGGCGGAGCTCCGGAACAGGCCCCAAGATGGGATCTCGTGGGTACAGAAGGTTGCGGCGGTGGAATTAGGTTTTTGGCTCCGTATCTGATCGTTTGGGGGTACGTAGGTATATATAGGAGGAAGGAGTACGTCGGTGGAGCAACATGGGGCCCACGAGGGTGGAGGGCGCGCCTGGGGGGTAGGCGCCCCCCTACCTCGTGGCTTCCTGCTTGATTTCTTGACGTAGGGTCCAAGTCCTCTGGATCATGTTCGTTTCGAAAATCATGTTCCCGAAGGTTTCATTCCGTTTGGACTCCGTTTGATATTCTTTTTCTGCGAAACTCTGAAATAGGCAAAAACAACAATTCTGGGCTGGGCCTCCGGTTAATAGGTTAGTCCCAAAAATAATATAAAAGTGAATAATAAAGCTCAATAATTTCTAAAACAGAAGATAATATAGCATGGAGCAATCAAAAATTATAGATACGTTGGAGACGTATCATTGATCTACAACATAGATATGCAAATACTATCAGGACTAAGTTCATGATAAATTAAAGTTCAATTAATCATATTACTTAAGAACTCCCACTTAGATAGACATCCCTCTAGTCATCTAAATGATCACGTGATCCATATCAACTAAACCATGTCCGATCATCACGTGAGATGGAGTAGTTTAACCTTTCGGTCTCAGTGTTCCGAGGCCATATCTGCATATGCTAGGCTCGTCAAGTTTAACCCGAGTATTCTGCACATGCAAAACTGGCTTGCACCCGTTGTATGTGAACGTAGAGCTTATCACACCCGATCATCGCGTGGTGTCTCGGCACGACAAACTGTAGCAACAGTGCATACTCAGGGAGAACACTTATACCTTGAAATTTAGTGAGGGATCATCTTATAATGCTACCGCCGTACTAAGCAAAATAAGATGCATAAAGGACAAACATCACATGTAATCAAAATATGTGACATGATATGGCCATCGTCATCTTGTGCCTTTGATCTCCATCTCCAAAGCACCGTCATGATCTCCATCGTCACCGGCTTGACACCTTGATCTCCATCGTAGCATCGTTGTCGTCTCGCCAACTATTGCTTCTACGACTATCGCTACCGCTTAGTGATAAAGTAAAGCAATTACATGTCGATTGCATTTCATACAATAAAGCGACAACCATAAGGCTCCTACCAATTGCCGATAACTTTTACAAAACATGATCATCTCATACAACAATTTATATCTCATCACGTCTTGACCATATCACATCACAACATGCCCTGCAAAAACAAGTTAGACATCCTCTTCTTTGTTGTTGCAAGTTTTACGTGGCTGCTACAGGCTTCTAGCAAGAACCGTTCTTACCTACGCATCAAAACCACAACGATTTTTCGTCAAGAGTGTTGTTTTAACCTTCAACAAGGACCGGCCGTAGTCAAATTCAATTCAACTAAAGTTGGAGAAATAGACACCCGCCAGCCACATGTGTGCGAAGCACGTCGGTAGAAACCAGTCTCATGAACGCGGTCATGTAATGTCGGTCCGGGCCGCTTCATCCAACAATACCGCCGAATCAAAGTAAGATGTTGGAGGTAAGCAGTATGACTATTATCGCCCACAACTCTTTGTGTTCTACTCGTCCATATATCATCTACGCATAGACCTGGCTCGGATGCCACTGTTGGGGAACGTAGTATTTCAAAAAAATTCCTACAATCACGCAAGATCTATGTAGGAGATGCATAGCAACGAGTGGGGAGAGTGTGTCCACGTACCCTCGTAGACCGAAAGAGGAAGCGTTTAGTAACGCGGTTGATGTAGTCGAACGTCTTCACGATCCAACCGATCCAAGTACCGAACGTACGGCACCTCCGTGTTCAGCACACGTTCAGCACGATGAAGTCCCTTGAGCTCTTGATCTAGTTGAGGATGAGGGAGAGTTCTGTCATCACAACGGCGTGGCGACGGTGATGATGAAGTTACAGGCGCAGGGCTTCGCCTAAGCACTATGACAATATGACCGAGGTGATAAACTGTGGAGGGGGACACCGCACACGGCTAAGACAATTGATCTTGTTGTGTTCTAGGTCCCCCCCCCCCCGCCTCCGTATATAAAGGAGGAGAGGGGGAGGCCAGCCAGCCCCTGTAGGGCGCGCCAAGAGAGAGGAGTCCTACTAGGACTCCAAGTCCTAGTAGGATTCCACTTGGTGGAAGGGGGAAGAAGGAAGGGAAAGGGAGAGGGAAAGGGAAAGGGGGGGCGCACCCCCTCCCCTAGTCCTATTCGGACTCCCCATGGGGGGGCGCCACCTCCTCGTGGCTGCCCTATCTCTCCCCTAAGGCCCATGTTGGCCCATTACTTCCCCGGGGGGTTCCGGTAACCCCTCCGGCACTCCGTTTTTACCCGGTACCTCTCGGAACTCTTCCGGTGTCCGAATAATATCGTCCAATATATCATTATTTATGTCTCGACCATTTCAAGAATCCTCATCATGTCCGTGATCTCATCTGGCACTCCGAACAATCTTCGGTCATCAAATCACATAACTCATAATACAAATCGTCATCGAACGTTAAGCGTGCGGACCCTACGGGTTCGAGAACTATGTAGACATGACCGAGACACATCTCTGGTCAATAACCAATAGCGGAACCTGGATGCTCATATTGGTTCCTACATATTCTACGAAGATCTTTATCGGTCAAACCGCATAACAACATACGTTATTCCCTTTGTCATCGGTATATTATTTGCCCGAGATTCGATCGTCGGTATCATCATACTGTTGGGGAACGTAGTAATTTCAAAAAAAATCCTATGCACACGCAAGATCATGGTGATGCATAGCAATGAGAGGGGGAGTGTTGTCTACGTACCCTCGTAGACCGTAAGCGGAAGCGTTATGACAACGCGGTTGATGTAGTCGTACGTCTTCACGATCCGACCGATCCAAGTACCGAACGTACGACACCTCTGAGTTCTGCACATGTTCAGCTCGATGACGTCCTCGCCTACTCGATCCAGCAAGAGGGGCGAAGTAGTAGATGAGTTCCGGCAGCACGACAGCATGGTCACGGTGTTGGTGAAGAACAATCTCCGCAAGGCTTCGCCTAAGCACTACGAAAACTATGACGGAGGATATAACTAGAGGGGACGGGGTTGCCGGCACACGGCTTGGTGTTTCTTGATGTGCCTTGGGTGCTAGCCCTACCCCTCTATTTATATGTTGAGCCTTGGGGTTGAAACTTGGAGTAAAAGCCTCCACAAAGTCGGTTTCACCCGAAAGGCAAGAGTCCTTCTCGGACTCCAGGACCAGACGCCAGGGTTCCCGGCATCTGGCCCCTGGACTCCGCAAAACTTCCTTTTGCGCTTTCCAAAAACCTTGTGGGCTTTCCCCTTTGGCCCAAATAAAGTGTTCTCGTACCCAAACATTTCGGGAAACATCCGGAACCCCTTCCGGTGAATTCCGGAACCCTTCCGGAGTCCAAACACTATTATCCCATATATCAATCTTTATCTCCGGACCATTCCGGAGTTCCTCTTCATGTCCGTGATCTTATCCGGAACTCCGAACAACATTCGGTTACCAACATACATAACTCATAAATATTATATCGTCAACGAACGTTAAGCGTGCGGACCCTACGGGTTCGAGAACTATGTAGACATGACCGAGACACTTCTCTGGTCAATAACAAATAGCGGAACCTGGATGCCCATATTGGCTCCTACATATTCTACGAAGATCTTTATCGGTCGAACCGCATAACAACATACGTTGTTCCCTTTGTCATCGGTATGTTACTTGCCCGAGATTTGATCGTCGGTATCTTAATACCTAGTTCAATCTCGTTACCGGCAAGTCTCTTTAGTCGTTCTGTAATACATCATCCCGCAACTAACTCATTAGTTACAATGCTTGCAAGGCTTATAGTGATGTGCATTACCGAGTGGGCCCAGAGATACCTCTCCGACAATCAGAGTGACAAATCCTAATCTCAAAATACGCCAACCCAACAAGTACCTTTGGAGACACCTGTAGAGCACCTTTATAATCACCCATTTACGTTGTGACGTTTGGTAGCACACAAAGTGTTCCTCCGGTAAACGGGAGTTGCATAATCTCATAGTCATAGGAACATGTATAAGTCATGAAGAAAGCAATAGCAACATACTAAACGATCAAGTGCTAAGCTAACGGAATGGGTCAAGTCAATCACGTCATTCTCCTAATGATGTGATCCCGTTAATAAAATGACAACTCATGTCTATGGCTAGGAAACATAACCATCTTTGATCAATGAGCTAGTCTAGTAGAGGCATACTAGTGACACTCTATTTGTCTATGTATTCACACATGTACTAAGTTTCAGGTTAATACAATTCTAGCATGAATAATAAACATTTATCATGATATAAGGAAATAAATAATAACTTTATTATTGCCTCTAGGGCATATTTCCTTCAGTCTCCCACTTGCACTAGTCAATAATCTAGTTCACATCACCATGTGATTTAACACCAATAGTTCACATCACCATGTGATTAACACCCATAGTTCACATCGTCATGTGACCAACACCCGAAGGGTTTACTAGAGTCAATAATCTATTTCACATCGCTATGTGATTAACACCCAAAGAGTACTAAGGTGTGATCATGTTTTGCTTGTGAGAGAAGTTTAGTCAATGGGTCTGCCACATTCAGATCCGTATGTATTTTGCAAATTTCCATGTCATCAATGCTCTACACGGAGCTACTCTAGCTAATTGCTCCCACTTTCAATATATATCCAGATTGAGACTTAGAGTCATCTGGATCAGTGTCAAAAACTTGCATCAACGTAACCCTTTACGACGAACCTTTTTGTCACCTCCATAATCGAGAAACATATCCTTATTCCACTAAGGATAATTTTGACCGTTGTCCAATGATCTACTCCTAGATCACTATTGTACTCCCTTGCCAAAATCAGTGTAGGGCATACAATAGATCTGGTACACAACATGGCATACTTTATAGAACCTATGGCTGAGGCATAGGGAATGACTTTCATTCTCTTTCTATCTTCTGTCGTGGTCGGGCTTTGAGTCTTACTCAATTTCACACCTTGTAACACAGGCAAGAACTCTTTCTTTGACTGTTCCATTTTGAACTACTTCAAAATCTTGTCAAGGTATGTACTCACTGAAAAAACTTATCAAGTGTCTTGATCTATCTCTATAGATCTTGATGCTCAATATGTAAGCAGCTTCACCGAGGTCTTTCTTTGAAAAACTCCTTTCAAACACTCCTTTATGCTTTGCAGAATAATTCTACATTATTTCCGATCAACAATATGTCATTCACATATACTTATCAGAAATGCTGTAGTGCTCCCACTCACTTTCTTGTAAATACAGGCTTCACCGCAAGTCTGTATAAAACTATATGCTTTGATCAACTTATCAAAGCGTATATTCCAACTCCGAGATGCTTGCACCAGTCCATAGATGGATCGCTGGAGCTTGCATATTTTGTTAGCACCTTTAGGATTGACAAAACCTTCTGGTTGCATCATATACAACTCTTCTTTAATAAATCCATTAAGGAATGCAGTTTTGTTTATCCATTTGCCAGATTTCATAAAATGCGGCAATTGCTAACATGATTCGGACAGACTTAAGCATAAATATGAGTGAGAAACTCTCATCGCAGTCAACACCTTGAACTTGTCGAAAACCTTTTGCGACAATTCTAGCTTTGTAGATAGTAACACTACTATCAGCATCCGTCTTCCTCTTGAAGATCCATTTAATCTCAATGGCTCGCCGATCATTGGGCAAGTCAATCAAAGTCCATACTTTGTTCTCATACATGGATCCCATCTCAGATTTCATGGCCTTAAGCCATTTTGCGGAATCTGGGCTCATCATCGCTTCCTCATAGTTCGTAGGTTCATCATGGTCAAGTAACATGACCTCCAGAACAGGATTACCGTACCACTCTGGTGCGGATCTTATTCTGGTTGACCTACGAGGTTCGGTAGTAACTTGATCTGAGGTTACATGATCATCATCATTAGCTTCCTCACTAATTGGTGTAGGAGTCACAGGAACAGTTTTCTGTGATAAACTACTTTCCAATAAGGGAGCAGGTACAGTTACCTTATCAAGTTCTACTTTCCTCCCACTCACTTCTTTCGAGAGAAACTCCTTCTCCAGAAAGAATCCATTCTTAGCAACAAAGATCTTGCCTTCGGATCTGTGATAGAAGGTGTACCCAACATTTTGGGTATCCTATGAAGAAGCACTTCTCCGATTTGGGTTCAAGCTTACCAAGTTGAAACTTTTCACATAAGCATCGTAGCCCCAAACTTTAAGAAACGACAGCTTAGGTTTCTCGCCAAACCACAGTTCATACGGTGTCATCTCCATGGATTTAGATGGTGCCCTATTTAACGTGAATGTAGTTGTCTCTAATGCATAACCCCAAAACGATAGTGGTAGATCGGTAAGAGACATCATTGACCGCACCATATCTAATAAAGTACGGTTACGATGTTCGGACACACCATTACACTATGGTGTTCCAGGTGGCGTGAGTAGTGAAACTATTTCACATTGTTTTAATTGAAGGCCAAACTCGTAACTCCAATATTCCCCTCCGCGAT
Organism: Triticum aestivum; assembly: GCF_018294505.1. Lineage (NCBI taxonomy): Eukaryota > Viridiplantae > Streptophyta > Magnoliopsida > Poales > Poaceae > Triticum > Triticum aestivum. Next base: position 172,302,989 of record NC_057814.1, read on the forward strand.
CAAATCGTAGAAACTTCATTTTCTTGTCACGATGATTTTCCACTTCACTCTGAAATTCTTTGAACTTTTCAAATGTTTCAGACTTATGTTTCATCAAGTAGATATACCCATATCTGCTCAAATCATCTGTGAAGGTCAGAAAATAATGATACCCGCCGCGAGCCTCAACACTCATCGGATCTTATACATCAGTATGTATTATTTCCAATAATTCAGTTGCTTGCTTCATTGTTCCGGAGAACGGAGTTTTAGTCATCTTGCCCATAGGGCATGGTTCGTAAGCATCAAGTGATTCACAATCAAGTGATTCCAAAATTCCATCAGCATGGAGTTTCTTCATGCGCTTTACACCAATATGACCTAAACGGCAGTGCCACAAATAAGGTGCACTATCATTATTAACTTTGCATCTTTTGGCTTCAATATTATGAATATGTGTATCACTACGATCGAGATCCAACAAACCATTTTCGTTGGTGTGTATGACCATAGACGGTTTTATTCATGTAAACAGAACAACAATTATTCTCTAACTTAAATGAATAACCGTATTGCAATAAACATGATCAAATCATATTCATGCTCAACGCAAAACACCAAATAACACTTATTTAGGTTCAACACTAATCCCGAAAGTATAGGGAGTGTACGATGATGATCATATCAATCTTGGAACCACTTCCAACACACATCGTCACTTCATCCTTAACTAGTCTCTGTTCATTCTGCAAATCCCGTTTCGAGTTACTACTCTTAGCAACTGAACTAGTATCAAATACTGAGGGGTTGCTATAAACACTAGTAAATTACACATCAATAACATGTATATCAAATATACCTTTGTTCACTTTGCCATCCTTCTTATCCGCCAAATACTTGGGGCAGTTCCGCTTCCAGTGACCAGTCCCTTTGTAGTAGAAGCACTTAGTCTCAGGCTTAGGTCTAGACTTGGGCTTCTTCACTTGAGCAGCAAATTGCTTGCCGTTCTTCTTGAAGTTCCCCTTCTTCCCTTTGCCCTTTTCTTGAAACTAGTGGTCTTGTCAACCATCAACACTTGATGCTTTTCTTGATTTCTACCTTCGTCGATTTCAGCATCACGAAGAGCTTGGGAATCGTTTCCGTTATCCCTTGCATATTATAGTTCATCACAAAGTTCAAGTAACTTGGTGATAGTGACTAGAGAATTCTGTCAATCACTATCTTATCTGGAAGTTTAACTCGCACTTGATTCAAGTGATTGTAGTACTCAGACATTCTGAGCACATGCTCACTAGCTGAGCTATTCTCCTCCATCTTGTAGGCAAAGTACTTGTCAAAGGTCTCATACCTTTCGACACGGGCATGAGTATGAAATACCAATTTCAACTCTTGGAACATCTCATATGCTCCGTGGTGTTCAAAACATTTTTGAAGTCCCAGTTCTAAGTCGTAAAGCATGGTGCACTAAACTATCAAGTAGTTATCATATCGAGCTTTGTCAAACGTTCATAACATCTGCATATGCTCCTGCAATAGGTCCGTCACCTAGCGGTGCATCAAGGACATAATTCTTCTGTGCAGCAATGAGGATAAACCTTAGATCACGGATCCAATCCGCATCATTGCTACTAACATATTTTAACTTAGTTTTCTCTAGGAACATATAAAAATTAAACGGGGAGCAACATCGCGAGCTATTGATCTACAACATAGATATGCTAATACTACCAGGACTAAGTTCATGATAAATTAAAGTTCAATTAATCATATTACTTAAGAACTCCCACTTAGATAGACATCCCTCTAATCATCTAAGTGATCACGTGATCCATATCAACTAAACCATGTCCGATCATCACGTGAGATGGAGTAGTTTTCAATGGTGAACATCACTATGTTGATCATATCTTCTATATGATTCACGCTCGACCTTTTGGTCTCCAGTGTTCTGAGGCCATATCTGCATATGCTAGGCTCGTCAAGTTTAACCTGAGTATTCCGCGTGTGCAACTGTTTTGCACCCGTTGTATTTGAACGTAGAGCTTATCACACCCGATCATCACGTGGTGTCTCAGCACGAAGAACATTCGCAACGGTGCATACTCAGGGAGAACTGTTATACCTTGAAATTTTAGTAAGGGATCATCTTATAAAGCTACCGCCGAACTAAGCAAAATAAGATGTATAAAAGATAAACATCACATGCAATCAAAATATAAGTGATATGATATGGCCATCATCATCTTGTGCTTGTGATCTCCATCTCCGAAGCACCGTCATGATCACCATCGTCACCGGCGCGACACCTTGATCTCCATCGTAGCATCGTTGTCATCTCGCCAACTTATGCTTCTACGACTATCGCTACCGCTTAGAGATAAAGTAAAGCATTATAGGGCGATTGCATTGCATACAATAAAGCGACAACCATATGGCTCCTGCTAGTTGCCGATAACTCGGTTACAAAACATGATCATCTCATACAATTAAATATAGCATCATGTCTTGACCATATCACATCACAACATGCCCTGCAAAAACAAGTTAGACGTTCTCTACTTTGTTGTTGCAAGTTTTACGTGGCTGCTACGGGCTGAGCAAGAACCGTTCTTACCTACGCATCAAAACCACAATGATAGTTCATCAAGTTAGTGCTGTTTTAACCTTCTCAAGGACCGGGCGTAGCCACACTCGGTTCAACTAAAGTTGGAGAAACTAACACCCACCAGCCACCTGTGTGCAAAGCACGTCGGTAGAACCAGTCTCGCGTAAGCGTACGCATAATGTCGGTCCGGGCCGCTTCATCCAACAATACCGCCGAACCAAAGTATGACATGCTGGTAAGTAGTATGACTTGTATCGCCCACAACTCACTTGTGTTCTACTCGTGCATATAACATCTACGCATAAACCTGGCTCTGATGCCACTGTTGGGGAACGTAGTAATTTCAAAAAAATTCCTACGCACACACAAGATTATGGTGATGCATAGCAACGAGAGGGGAGAGTGTTGTCTACGTACCCTCGTAGACCGTAAGCGGAAGCGTTATGACAACGCGGTTGATGTAGTCGTACGTCTTCACGATCCGACCGATCCAAGTACCGAACGCACGGCACCTCCGAGTTCTGCACATGTTCAACTCGATGACGTCCTCGCCTTCTCGATCCAGCAAGAGGGGCGAAGTACTAGATGAGTTCCGGCAGCACGATGGCGTGGTGACGGTATTGGTGAAGAACAATCTCCGCAAGGCTTCGCCTAAGCACTACGAAAACTATGACGGAGGATAAACTAGAGGGGACGGGATTGCCGGCACACGGCTTGGTGTTTCTTGATGTGCCTTGCGTGCTAGCCCTACCCCTCTATTTATATGTTGAGCCTTGGGGTCGAAACTTGGAGTAAAAGCCTCCACAAAGTCGGTTTCACCCGAAAGGCAAGAGTCCTTCTCGGACTCCAGGACCAGACGCAAGGGTTCCCGGCTGAAAGATCGTGGATGTCGCCTAGAGGGAGGGTGAATAGGCGCTTTAAAATAATTACGGTTTAGGCTTGAACAAATGTGGAATAAACCTAGCGGTTAATTTGTCAAGCACAAAACCTACAACAACTAGGCTCACCTATGTGCACCAACAACTTATGCTAAGCAAGATAAACTACTAGGTGATAGCAAGATATATGACAAGAAGCAATATGGCTATCACAAAGTAAAGTGCATAAGTAAAGAGCTCGGATAAGAGATAACCGAGGCACGCGGAGACGACGATGTATCCCGAAGTTCACACCCTTGCGGATGCTAATCTCCGTTTGGAGCGGTGTGGAGGCACAATGCTCCCCAAGAAGCCACTAGGGCCACCGTAATCTCCTCACGCCCTCGCACAATGCAAGATGTCGTGATTCCACCAAGGGACCCTTGAGGGCGGTCACCGAACCCGTACAAATGGCAACCCTTGGGGGCGGTCACCGAACCCGTACACTTTGGCAACCCTTGGGGGCGGTCACCGGAACCCGTCAAATTGCTCGGGGCGATCTCCACAACCTAATTGGAGACCCCGACGCTTGCCCGGAGCTTTACACCACAATGATTGAGCTCTGAACACCACCAACCGTCTAGGGCGCCCAAGCACCCAAGAGGAACAAGCTCAAGGGCACCAAGCACCCAAGAGGAACAAGCTCAAGGGCACCAAGCACCCAAGAGTAATAAGCTTCTCAACTTGTAACTTCCACGTATCACCGTGGAGAACTCAAACCGATGCACCAAATGCAATGGCAAGGGCACACGGAGTGCCCTAGTCCTTCTCTCTCAAATCCCACCGAAGCAACTAATGCTAGGGAAGAAAAAGAGAGGAAGAACAAGAAGGAGAACACCAAGAACTCCAAGATCTAGATCCAAGGGGTTCCCCTCACATAGAGGAGAAAGTGATTGGTGGAAATGTGGATCTAGATCTCCTCTCTCTTTTCCCTCAAAAACTAGCAAGAATCCATGGAGGGATTGAGAGTTAGCAAGCTCGAAGAAGGTCAACAATGGGGGAAGAACACGAGCTCAAAGGATAAGGTCCATTGGGGAAGAAGACCTCCTTTTATAGTGGGGGGAACAATCCAACCGTTACCCCCACTTCAGCCCCGCAGAGAGCGGTACTACCGCTTGGCCAGCGGTACTACCGCTTGCCCCTACAAGCGGTACTACCGCTTGCCCCTACAAGCGGTACTACCGCTCCCCCTCGCGGTACAGCCGCTGGGCCTAGAGCGGTACTACCGCGGTGGCAGGGCGGTACTACCGCAAACGAGCGGTACTACGGCCCCCACTGCCGCGGCTAGTACCGTAAAATCCGACACGAAAACAGACCCCTCGAATCGAGGCGGTACTAGCACAAGACCGCGGCGGTACTACGGCTGGGGGCTACCAGCGGTACTACCGCTCTGGAGCGGTACTACCGCTCTAGAGCGGTACTACCGCTTGTAGCACTCAAGCGGTACTACCGCTCCGGCCCGCGGTACTACCGCTATGAAACCAAAACTGCCATAACTTCTGTATATGAGCTCCGAATTGAGCAAACTCAAGCTTGTTGGATAGAGGAAGACGAGTAGCATCAAAACAGAGACTGGTTATAGTAAGAAGAGGCAGGGGAGGTATGCCAACAAATAGAGGAGTGAAACCTCCAACCGAGAAGAACCGACATAACCTCCAACATCGAAAACATCATAGAAGATGCGAGTGAACTCCGTTTTCGATGAACTCGAGCTTGTCATCAAGATGACCATAAGCTCCAAAACTCACAAAGAGAAGAACCAAATAAGAACCAATAAAGATGATGCAAGGATGCAATGGTTTGAGCTCTCTACGAATGATACGATCAAGCTACTCATCGAGAGCCCCCCTTGATAGTACGGCAATCGATCCTATAACCCGGTCTCCCAACTACCATCATGAGACCGGTAAAATAGAAAACCTATCAAGGGCGAACCTTTGCCTTGCACATGGTCCACTTGAGATAGATGATGACGATCTTGACTCCCTCAAGTTGGACCACCTTTCTTGGTTGCGTTGGCTCGATGAAGACTAGTTGATTGCTCCCCCATACTCCACTATGGGTGAGGCACTCTTCCGCACATCTTCACAAGTCCATTGTCACCACAATGGACGACAAGCTTCAAGCATTTGATCTCTTCATGATGCTTCACTTGAACTTGCACACCGCAACCTAACCCCACAAAGAACTCTCACGAAGATCATGGGTTAGTACACAAAGTGTAATTGGCAATGCTTACCACACCATGGGATCGCTTGATCCCTCTCGGTACATCTTCTACGCTTTGTGAGTTGATCAAGTTGATTCACTCTTGACTTAGTCTTGATCAACCATGAATCTTTTCAACTCTCTTCATTTGGATGATGTCTTGAAGATATGCATGAATGATCACACAATCTTCTTCTCCAAGACACGCTTGCAATTAGCTCAACTCTCACATGACCAATCTTTGGATAATTCCTTAATAACACCTTGGTCATCACATAAACTCCTTGAAACCAACACATGAACTTCAAGAAATGCCTATGGACAAATCCTTCAAATATAACTCAAGGCAACCATTAGTCCATAGAGATTGTCATCAATTACCAAAACCAAACATGGGGGCACCGCATGTTCTTTCACCGGCGTCTGGACCTTGGCGGCTGGCCCCTGGACTCCGCAAAACTTCCTTTTGCGCTTTCCAAAAACCTTGTGGGCTTTCCCCTTTGGCCCAAATAAAGTGTTCTCGTACCCAAACATTTCGGGAAACATCCGGAACCCCTTCCGGTGAATTCCGGAACCCTTTCGAAGTCTAAACACTATTATCCCATATATCAATATTTATCTCCGGACCATTCCGGAGTTCCTCTTCATGTCCGTGATCTTATCCGGAACTCCGAACAACATTCGGTTACCAACATACATAACTCATAAATACTATATCGTCAACAAACGTTAAGCGTGCGGACCCTACGGGTTCGAGAACTATGTAGACATGACCGAGACACTTCTCTGGTCAATAACCAATAGCGGAACCTGGATGCCCATATTGGCTCCTACATATTCTACGAAGATCTTTATCAGTCGAACCGCATAACAACATATGTTGTTCCCTTTGTCATCGGTATGTTACTTGCCCGAGATTCGATCGTCGGTATCTTAATACCTAGTTCAATCTCGTTACCGGCAAGTCTCTTTACTCGTTCTGTAATACATCATCCCGCAACTAACTCATTAGTTACAATGCTTGCAAGGCTTATAGTGATGTGCATTACCGAGTGGGCCCAGAGATACCTCTCCGACAATCGGAGTAACAAATCCTAATCTTGAAATACGCCAACCCAACAAGTACCTTTGGAGACACCTGTAGAGAACCTTTATAATCACCCAGTTACATTGTGACGTTTGGTAGCACACAAAGTGTTCCTCCGGTAAACGGGAGTTGCATAATCTCATAGTCATAGGAACATGTATAATTCATGAAGAAAGCAATAGCAACATACTAAACGATCAAGTGCTAAGCTAACGGAATGGGTCAAGTCAATCACGTCATTCTCCTAATGATGTGATCCCGTTAATCAAATGACAACTCATGTCTATGGCTAGGAAACATAACCATCTTTGATCAACGAGCTAGTCTAGTAGAGGCATACTAGTGACACTCTGTTTGTCTATGTATTCACACATGTCCTAAGTTTACGGTTAATACAATTCTAGCATGAATAATAAACATTTATCATGATATAAGGAAATAAATAATAACTTTATTATTGCCTCTAGGGTATATTTCCTTCACATACCTAGTTCAATCTCGTTACCGGCAAGTCTCTTTACTTGTTCTGTAATGCATCATCCCTCAACTAACTCATTAGTTACAATGCTTGCAAGGCTTATAGTGATGTGCATTACCGAGTGGGCCCAGAGATACCACTCTGACAATCGGAGTGGCAAATCCTAATCTCGAAATACGCCAACCCAACAAGTACCTTTGGAGACACCTGTAGAGCACCTTTATAATCACCCAGTTACGTTGTGACGTTTGGTAGCACACAAAGTGTTCCTCCGGTAAACGGGAGTTGCATAATCTCATAGTCATAGGAACATGTATAAGTCATGAAGAAAGCAATAGCAACATACTAAACGATCAAGTGCTAAGCTAACGGAATGGGTCAAGTCAATAACGTCATTCTCCTAATGATGTGATCCCGTTAATCAAATGACAACTCATGTCTATGGCTAGGAAACATAACCATCTTTGATCAACGAGCTAGTCTAGTAGAGGCATACTAGTGACACTCTGTTTGTCTATGTATTCACACATGTACTAAGTTTCCGGTTAATACAATTCTAGCATGAATAATAAACATTTATCATGATATAAGGAAATAAATAATAACTTTATTATTGCCTCTAGGGCATATTTCCTTCACATACCTAGTTCAATCTCGTTACCGGCAAGTCTCTTTACTTGTTCTGTACTGCATCATCCCTCAACTAACTCATTAGTTACATTGCTTGCAAGGCTTATAGTGATGTGCATTACCGAGAGGGCCCAGAGATACCTCTCCGATACACGAAGTGATAAATCCTAATCTTGATCTATGTCAACCCAACAAACACCTTCGGAGACACCTGTAGAGCATCTTTATAATCATCCAGTTACGTTGTGACGTGTGATAGCACACAAGGTGTTCCTCCGGTATTCGGGAGTTGCATAATCTCATAGTCAGAGGAATATGTATAAGTCATGAAGAAAGCAATAGCAATAAAACTAAATGATCATAATGCTAAGCTAACGGATGGGTCTTGTCCATCACATCATTCTCCTAATGATGTGATCCCGTTCATCAAATGAAAACACATGTCTATGGTCAGGAAACTTAACCATCTTTGATTAACGAGCTAGCCAAGTAGAGGCATACTAGGGACACTTTGTTTTGTCTATGTATTCACACATGTACGAAGTTTCCGGTTAATACAAATCTAGCATGAATAATAAACATTTATCATGATATAAGGAAATAGAAATAACAACTTTATTATTGCCTCTAGGGCATATTTCCTTCATATAGAAGGGGCTGGAAACCCGTGCTTAGGGCGGCACTTGGTGTAGTTCACTTCCTGGAGGGCTGGCGCTCAACGCCACCTGTGCCGATGGAAGATGGGAGTGTTCCGAAATGGTCGTAGATAATGGAAACTTCCGTGCCATCGATGCCCTCTTGATAATAGACGCCCTCTCGGAAGATGGTGCAAATGTGAGGGTCCTCAGCCAAACCACGATTGCATTCATTGTCTCAGATCTCCGGCTGAGGAGTTGAGGAGCTCACCGTGGCAACCACTGCTTCCAGCCCTGTTCGGACGCTTTAAAAAGCTAATCAGGCAGTTATATACCTTGCTCCGAGGAAATATAAGTTAGTTGTTGAAACTTAGTGCCTGTACGTGTTTGTGGCAAGAAAAACCATTAAACATCGACTCCTCGGGGAAATCCACCACTTCACCTTTGAACACGGTTGCAAGTGATTAGCGATTGTGGAATCCTCCTCTTATCGCGTGGGTAGAGTCATTTTCACCATTGAACTACCACATAGGGTGGATGCGCTATTGAAGTGGCTGGATTCCTCAGGCAAGAGCCACTGCCATCACATTGATGAGGGTTAGCCCATGACGATGAAGGCATGTCACCTGAGTAGCCATCCTGGCCATGGTGAAAGTACCTTCTCAGGACTGGGTCCTCAAACCTAGTCATACCATTTCCTGGGAGAGGTGAGCGAAAAGGGAGCAAGTCCCTGCCGTGGAGGATCCTCAAACAACACATCAAGAATATAAACCACTCCCCCTGCCAAGTCTAACTATCCTCATTTGAGGTACCGACAAGATAGCCGGACCACGCGACTCTACAAACCTCGGCTCCACCACACTCAAATAATGTTCCATCTCGGACGCGAGGAACTAGGCAAAAGTGCATGCTTGCAATAAAGGCGATTATCGCTGCATGCATGTAATGGGGGGCTCTTAGGCTGGCCATAGTGGGGGTAACATAAGTAGTAACATGCACTTGGGACTCACAAACATGCTTATGTGGCAGTCAATTAAAGAAGAGAGAGATGATTATAGTAACATAGGTAGATACCGTAACATAATTAATGTTATGCTACTATGTGTCATGCATGGCAATAGATGAGACCACCTATGATACTAATCTATGTTATTATGCACTATGGATGTAGTAGTGATCTAAACGCTCTTATATTAGTTTACGGAGGGAGTACATGATACTAGTATATGATACTCCCCAGTATGACCAGCCTTATAAAAATGCACACCGTCCGGTCATTAGTTCTTGCACGAACTTGATTAGGTACAGTGACTACATGATTATCCATATGATGATTTTCTAACAACTAAACTGTTGTAGTGGGGGTGCTCTTATAACCTGCACGCCGTCCAGTGATTAGTTCTAACATCAACTTGGTTAGGTAAAGTTGCCAAACATGATTATCCTTGGGTGATTGTCTAACACCTTGATTAGGTGCAGCAAACTTATTTGCTCCACCGGATAAATGTGTGACCGAGCGTTCAGGCAAACATTTGCATGCCGTGACCTGTGCCTAAAAATGGTACAAGAAGCAACCAGTTCCAGATTGTGACCTATCGTGGTGCTGGCTTGGGGGACATCTGCTTCGCCTACTCGAGGAATCCAGGACCCAAGTTGGTGCATTACGCGACGAATACTGCCTGGTGAAAAACAGACGCAGCGTTCTTATACATTGTTCAATAAATGCTGAATGATCCACATGCAAACGAGTGACGCCGATAAGCATACCACCGGATGCCGTGCGCCAAAGGAGCTTTTCGCCTATGAGGGACCGTTCTTCAATTGGAGTGGTGGTGGCTGATATCAAGTCTTTGTCTGAAGGTTTCTCTTCAGTGTCCTTCAAACATGTTCGTCGGCATTTAAATGTTCCTGCTCATGTGCTAGCTAAATCTTGTATGAACTCTTCTAGTCTTTGTGTGTTCCATTCTGTTCCGGATTGCATCCGGCAAACTCTGTGTAATGTTGTTCATTGATCTATAAAGCCGGCGTTCTCTCTCTCAAAAAAAGGAGCTTTTCGCCAACAGCTGCACTACCCATACAAGAGACAGACACGCGCACACACACAGCTACACACCAATAACTTCACTATCCATGGCTGCTTCACCGCCGCTCCGTCACGTGGCCATGCTCCCCTTCATGGCGAAAGGCCACGCCATGCCGCTCCTCCACCTCGCGCATCTCCTTCTTGGCCGCCGCCTCGCCTCGGCCGTCACCTTCTTCACCACCCCGCGCAACGCGCCCTTCATCCGCGCTGGCCTCGCTGGTGCCGGCGCCGGCGCCGCGGTCGTCGAGCTTCCGTTCCCCTCCGAGCAGGACGCCCCGCAGAGCACGGACGAGCTCCCATCGTCGACCAGTCTTGTCGACTTCGTCACCGCGGTGGCGGCGCTCCAGCCGGCGTTCGCGGACGCGCTCGCCAAGATCGAGCCCAGGCCGGACCTGCTCGTCCACGACGGATTCCTCCGGTGGGCCAAGGACATCGCCGACGAGCTCGGCATGCCGCGGCTTGTCACCCTCGGCTTCGGCGGCTTCGCCACGTACGTCAACCGGGCAGTCACGGCACACAGGCCGAACGCACGCGTGAGCTCGCCGTCCGAGCCGTTCCCGGTCCACGGTGTGCCGGACCTCCGCCTCACGAAGGCCGACCTCAACCCGCCGTTCGACGACCCGGAGCCTTCCGGCCCGCACTGGGACTTAATTTGCAAGAACCGCATCAGCATGTACTCCAGCCGGGGCATCATCGTCAATTCCTTCCACGAGCTGGAGTCGATCTACATCGACCTGTGGAACCGGGAGTTCGACATCAAGATGTGGCCGATCGGACCGCTCTGTCTCGCGGCCTCCGAACCGGCGGTCCAGACCAAGGACGACCGTGAGATCTCAGAGTGGCTCGACTCGAGGCTCGCCATGGACCGGCCGGTCCTCTATGTCGCGTTCGGCTCGCAGGCCGAGCTGAGCCGGGCACAGCTGGAAGAGATCGCCGTCGGGTTGGACAACTCCGGTGTGGACTTCCTATGGGTGGTCCGGTCCAAATGGCTCAATCCAGATGACCGGTTCAATGACAGGTTCGGAGACAGGGGCAAGGTTGTCGAAGGTTTCATCAACCAGCTCGGAGTGCTGGGTCACAAATCAGTGAAAGGATTTTTCACCCACTGCGGATGGAACTCTGTGCTGGAGAGCATCACCATGGGCGTGCCAATACTGGCGTTCCCAATGGCGGCCGAGCAGAAGCTCAATGCCAAATTCGTCGTGGACGTGATCCATGTGGGGCTCCGAGTTCGGCCGAAGGAAGACGCCAACAAGGCAGGTAGCGGGTTGGTTATGAGTGGAGACGTGCAGGTGTTGGCAAGGGAACTGATCTTGGGAGAGGAAGGGAAACGCGCCGCTGCTAGAGCTGGTGAGCTCTCCGTGTCTTCTAGAAAGACCATGGACATAGGTGGGTCCTCGTTTGAAAACTTGGCGCAGATGGTTCAGGAGGTCAGTGAGACCCATGCCAATAATGGTGAGTAAATATAATCGTTGCTATGTGGTTGATGCGGGCTAGTCGTCCAGGCTTAGTATGAAACTCATAATTGATGTCGATGTTTGTTTGGAGCTTTGTACTGGTGGACCGTGCACCGTCCGGTCTCCTATTTCCAACCGTCTGATCCCGTCATCCCGTCATAGCAGGTCGTTTTCTCGCCCCCATCTTAGATCACGCGACAGCGGGTCGTCTTCCTCCCCTCCATGTCTCAAATCCAACCACCAGGCACGCATGGGGCCGTGGCTGCACCCACCCCACGCCGACAATAGCTCGCCGCCCTGGCCGTCTGTCGCTGGCCTCGCCGCTGTCGTCTCATGTCTTTCTCGCCGATCCACACATGCAACAATTTTCGCCCGCAGTTGCAGCTCCCTCACTAGCGATGGCAGCTTCGGTGGGACGGCCACAGCTCCAGTAGCGCTGGTCACCGGTCGCAGCACCCCGACGACGAGCTCGCAAGGTATCCTTTGGGTTTACTGATGGCAACAAAAATGTCCGCCGGTAGTAGCAAAAAAATGTGCTGGTTCCAGCAAAAATAGCTCGCCGGTGCCGCCACCCCGTCGCCATTGTAGCAAAAACGATCAACGGTTGTAGCTTGTGTGATTGCCAGTTGCAGCAACAAAAACTTTACACCACCCCCACGTCGGCCCAGCACCACTCCGGCGGCGGGCAGGGGCAGCAAAATTCCCCGCTGGTTCTAGCAAAATTATCCGCCGGTGGTAGTTTTTCCCGCTACCGGTTGTAGCAAAAAACGCAGCACCGTCGTCGCCATCACAAACTTCGTCGTCGCCATTGCAGCATATATCGTCACTGGTGGTAGCTTTTCTGTTGCCAGTTGTAGCAAAAAACGCAGCACCGTCGTCGCCGCCACAAACTTCGCCGTCGCCGTTGCAGCATATATCGTCACTGGTGGTAGCTTTTCTGTTGCCAGTCGTAGCAAAAATCATGCACCGTTTTGTCGCCGCCACAACTTCACCGTTGTCGGTTGCAGCATATCTCGTCGTCAGTGGTAGCTTTTCTGTTGCCAGTTGTAGCAAAAATAACGCACCATTGTCGCCGCCATAACCTCGTCGTCGGTTGCGACATATCCACTTGTCGGTTGTAGCACGGCCGGTCACCGGCTGTAAGACGTGCCAGTGGCGTAGTAGCACGGCCGGGCGCCCCGATGAGAGGCCGTTGGAGCTAGAGATGGTGCGCGGGGAGAATAGCCGGAGCTGTGTATAAGAGGTGGCCGTGCGCGTGGGGAAATCGCTGGCCGTGGGGTAGATGACGACCTCACTAGCGATATTGGGCTGCCGGGGACGGCCTAGCCGGCGTGATGTGGGTTGCAGCGGCGGGAACGGGGGAGATGCATGTGACGCTGGGAAAAAAATGAGTGGACAGTGAGAAGGATAAGGTCCGGCTGGCTCATCTTGTGTGGGACCAACAAAGCAGGAGCACGTGGGAGCTTGCGACTGGCCGAAGCTTCGGCCAACGCCCCAAAAGTTTACCTAGTTCAAATGGTGCTCAGGCTCATTTACACATTGTGAATAGTAAATTTAAAAGAATAGTAAAACTATTTTGAAAGGGCTTGTTTATGTCATATCTAGATCTGAGAGAATATCTCACATTTAAGTATGATGTCAGTGTCACCTTATTTTTTTCATTGTTTGTCCTATTCTTTGATTTTAATTTGTTAAAGCCCAAAACTAAAAACCAGCTCGCCACACGTCCGCCTGGGTGGCCGGCCTATACGTAAATCTGGTCGCTAGCTCCCCTAAAAAAAAAGAAAAAACTGGTCGCTAGCTATCGTACAAAAAAAATCTGATCGCTAGCTTTTTCTGAAAAAAAACTGATTGTTAATGCTAACATCGATTTCTTAGCTTTTGCGTCTGATCCTTATACATTTACAAGTACATCTCTCATTGCTAGCTTCTAGGCTACCAACTGTTGTTTTTTGCCTTTTGGTTTTTGCATTTTTCACTCTTATATTTTATAATTAATTTTCAGTAAGGAACATAGTTTGATCAAAACAAATTTCAAAAAACATGTTCATGAATTTACATAATTTTCTTCAAATTATAAAAAATATTAACGAATACCAAATATGTTTTAACATACAGTGAACAATCCTTTAATATATGATGATCATTTTGTGAATACACACTATTGTTTTGCAATATACATTGAACATTTTTTTAACATAAACCGAACTTTTTTATATATGATGAACTTTTTTTAATTATGCACAATGAACATTTCTTTAAATACACTAAATTATTTTAGAACATGTACTAAAATATTTATCATGCATTCAAAAAATATTCATGGATTAAAAAATATATTCATAACTCAAAATTTGGTCGCAGATTCAGAAAAATATGTTAATAAATTTCCAAAATATTCATGATTTGAAAAAAGTACGTAATTTTGAAAAAGGTTCAGGAATTCTACAAAAATACTCATAGAAAGGAAAGGAAAAGTAGAAAAACAAAAAAAGAATGGAAAGCGAACAGGAAAAAACAAAAAAAATGAGAAAACCAAATAGAGAAAATAGATAAATGAGAAGAGAAAAAATGGACACATTTTGATTTTTTTAAAAATTTGGTAAACACCAACAATTTTAGAAAAATGAACAAATTTACAAATTTTGGAACATTTATTGAAACATGTGAACTTATGAAAAAGGGAAACGAATCAGGAAAAATGAAAAAAAAATGAGATCAACTTTTGAAAAATATAAAAATTGAAAGGAGAGGAAAACCACTGAAGAAAAAAATGATAAAATAAGAAACAGAAAAAACATGAAGAAACAAAACAAAAATGTATCCTAGCTACTTGGGCCGGCTCATCTGCGGTTTCTTCGCTATCAAGGGTGGACTTGCAACTGAGACAAAAAATGTCGCACCCCCAGTGGTGAGTCGAGGGTGGACTCGCAATTGGGACTAAAAAAGGTCGGGCCCCAGTTGCGAGTCGAGTTTGGACTTGCAACTAGGACAAAAAAGGTTGGGCCCCAATTGTGAGTCGATGGTGGACTTGCAATTGGGACAAGAAAAGGTTGAGCCCCAATTGCGAGTCAGACGGTGGACATGCAACTAGGACAAAAAAGGTTGGGCCTCAATTGCGAGTTGAGGGTGGACTTGCAAGTGGGACTAAAAAAACTCAGGCTCTACTTGCGAGTCGAGAGGGTGGCCTTGCAACTCGGACAAAAAAGGTTGGGTCCTAGTTGCGAGTCAAGGATGGACTTGCAACTTGGACAAAAAAGGTTGGGACCAGTTGTGAGTTGAGGGTGGACTTGCAACTCGGACGAAAACGGTTGGGCCCCAGTTGCGAGTCGAGAGTGGACTCCTAACTGGGATAAAAAAATCGGACCCTAGTTGCGAGTCGAGAGTGGACTTACAATTAGGACAAAAAAATGTCGGCGGCCAGTTCCGAGTCGAGAGTGGAATTGCAACCCGGAAAAAAGGTCGGGCCCCAGTTGCAACTCGAGTGTGGACTTGTAACTGGAACAATAAAATGTCGGACGCCATTTGCGAGTTGAGAGTGGACTTGCAAGTGGGAGAAAAAAAAGGCCAGGTCCCAGTTACGAGTCGAGGGGGAGGATTGCAACTAGGACAAAAAAAGGTTGGGCCCCATTTTGCGAGTCGACGATGAACTTGCAAGAGGGACAAAAAAGGCCGGGTCCAGTTGCGAGACGAGGGCTGATTTGCAACTGGGACAAAAAAGGTCGAACCCCAGTTGCGAGTCAAGGGTGGAGTTGCAACTGGGATAAAAAAAGGTCAAGCCCCAGTTACGAGTTTAGGGTGGACTTGCAACTTGAAGAAAAAAGGTCAGACCCCAATTGTGAGTTGAGGGATGACAAAAGCAAAGCCAAACATGCCTAGGCCAATAATAGGATACACAATAAACAAACGCGACAAAGCAAGGTGGAATATAGCGCTTGCAAAAAAATTACAGGAAATAAATCAAACAATGAAGTTAAAATATAAAAACATGGATTTTCAAAAGACCAAAAAATAGGTAAAAAAGTTTAAACCCAAATTTTCTTGAAAAAGGAAAAAAAGAGCCTTGTTCCAAAAGACCAAACGAAAACTACAAGTTGGCACCCTAGCGCCCTATAAGTCACGGAGCATACCAATACTTTGCCTTGCTTCTCCTTACTCTTTTTTCTTTTCTTTCGAGGATGCCTCTGCTTGCTCTCAATTACATTGCTTCAAAAAAATTACAGTCGTCAAGCACACCGACATTCCAACCCACAAAAAATGCACAAAAAAATTGGTTACTTTCGCCATTGGACCAGGCCCAACGAAGACAACATGACACAATTGAGCAACAAACACGACTGCATGGGACGCACGAGTGCGAGGAACAGTTGCATGAATCTTTTAGCAAATTCTTATCCTATGGTGATAGACTTAGATGTGAGGTAACTATTTCACATTTAGATGTGAAATAGAAAACCCAATTTTGAAAATCTTTAAAAATTAGGCATCCAAGATGCCCATGTGTAAAAGGTGTGTGTAAATTTTTGTGATGTTTGGACATTTGAGGAGCTCGTATACAATAATCGACTTAAAATAGTGTTCTTTTCGAAGATTCTCAGACATCCAATTTTATTTTATTTTGCATGAGCTCCTCGGATGTGCAAACACCGCAAAATATTTACACACACACGTGATCATCTTGGATGCCTAATTTTTTAGAGTTTTTTGAGTATGACATGGACTTATTGATATTGCTTACTATATATTTTTGTACAGTGTTTTCCCTATTATATTAGCCAGATGATGAAAAATCTTTGTGTAACACTCTTTATATGGCAAGGATGTTCAACGAATTGATTGTTGGACCTGGCCAACCTTGGTTCGTGACAACTGGCACCGCGGCCACTAGGGCGAGAGTGGAAAGAGGAAAGCGGAAACTTGGGTCTGGTGTCATGTTGATATAGAGGATGTGGACCTGAGGGTGAGATCTTTAGTCATGCCTATTTGTCTAGGGACATGGGATGAGGTCTTTAGCCATGCTCATTCGGTTAGGACATGTGGTATTTGTTTTTTCCCGTTGCAACGCACATGCTTGTTTGCTAGTCTAATAACAATAAGTTACCAATATGTTTAAAAATAATATCACCTAGCAGATGAAAATTATTTAATTCTTGTAACTTCATATTACTTGATGGACAATTCGGTTAAAAGTTGGTTCTAACCAAGGATTAGCAAATATATATGCACTAAGCAGCCTCTTGTGTTTGTGACATTCAATGGAGAAAATTGGAAGTTATGTGATCAATACAATCTAACTGTAGATTGTGCACTCATTTGGTCGTAGACACTGCAAATTGTTCTATTCGAGGAAGTTAGTGAGGCGGCCACACAATACACCAATATGTTTGGTTGTGTCCAAGGCCAATTCTCGATTAGATACTTGGCAATTCCAATTCATTATCGATGCCTCACTAATGCGGAGTGAAAATATGTTGAGTGACGTTTAGAGAAACGTTTGAACAGTTGGAAAGACAAGTTGCTCTCCGCTGAATTATGATTTGTCTTATCAATTTTCTTCTCATAAACATGGTTCTATATATGCCCTCAAGTTTCGAACTTCCAAAAGGGGTCATGCAAAGGCTGGATCATTACATATCCAGAATCTTTTGGCAAGGGGCAATGAAAAGGAAAAACATAGGTCAACCAAATGGAGCGTGCCTTGTCGACCAAAAGATCAATGAGGTATGTTGAAATATGTCATAGAGGCAATAATAAATGTATTATTATATTTTCATGTTCATAATTAAGTCTTTTTCTGTGTTATAATTACATTGATTCTTGAATATGATATTCAGAGGAAACCTCAATTGCATGTGTCCAAATATAAACACTAAATGAATCACTAGTCATGCCTCTAGAACTACCTCATGTATTCATGATGATCTTGTTTTTCTGATCATGGGCATTGTTCAAGTAACAAGGATGCCATCAGTAATGACAACACATTATTATCGAATCAATGATATTGAATAGACCCAACTTATGAATTACTACGTGATCACATTTTTATTGTGTTGCGAGTACTTTTGTATAAAGTATTACGTTTACTTACTTCCGTAGACCCGAATTAATGGAATAAATTTCCAAATCATGGATATTTTTCAAATCACATCTTCACGAAACATTTTTAAAATTCATGGACATTTTCTGAAATACTGGAAAAATTCTTAAAATCATGAACACATTTTCAAATCCAAGGATTTGTATTTTCAAATCTATGTGCAATTTTTGAAATTCAAGACATTATTGGGAATGCTGGATTTTTCAAATTCTGGAACAATTCTTGAAGTTTGCAATATCTTTTGAATTGACGAACATTTTTTAAAATTAGCAGCCCATTGGGTAATAAGTTCTTGGGACGACCCAACACACGACTGTTGTAGGCGAGCCTAGCGAGATGCTCGCTAAAATCGAGGGAGCTATATCTCGCCGACGTAGGCGAGAGCCAGATGGGCTTGCTCAATGCGGTCCTAGAAACTTCTTTGATAATCTATATATGTTGCATACTACATCGAACTCTAACTGCTCGCACAACCAAGCATACGGTCAACCAAGAGATGAGCCTGCCCTTTAGTGGCATGCATACATTTTTTCTCCTTTTTTACCATTTTATTTTTTATTTTAAGTAGACTATTTTTTAAAAACATTTGAAGAAATATTCGTAATTTTCTTAATTTTGAAAGAAATGTCCGTCTTATTAAAGAAATGTATGAATTTTTCAAAAAATGTCCTGTTATAAAACAAATGTTCATGTTTTCAAAAAGTGTTCATAAATTTCAAAAGATGTTCAATGTTTTTTCACAAAATATCATGTTTAAAAAATATTCATAATTGATTGAAATTTTACAAGAAGTGTCAATTTTCTATTTTTGCTAATTTTGTCATAATTGATTAAAATTTTACAAAAATAATTAGACCTGACAAAAGAGGGTGCTACGATTTTCCCAGTTCACTACAGTTTTACGAGGTCTCTAAGAGTGTGTACGAAAGAAAAAAGCAAAACAATGCATGTGGCTTAATAGGCTGGCTCGCTTAGCTCGCAACTTTGTAGGAATCCAGCAATATGACGCTTAGTGCGTCCAATAGGAGGTCCCAACTTTTATGACAGGTTTTTGCGTGGTTTTTGTGGTTGTTTTTCGTTTCTTTAATTTCTTTACAAGTAGTTTGGGTTTTTCATTGGTTTTGGTTTTCTGGTGTATATTTTCCTATTATTGTTTGGAATTTTTAGATTTTTCTATATACCCTTTTTATTTTTATTTTTTGCAAATACATCTTGACTAATTCAATTCATGTTGTACATTTTTTGTATACACACATAGCATTTTTTAGACAAGTAGAAAAAATTTATATACATGATTAACATTTTTAAATATACATGTTTGGATATTTTCTTTCAATAACTATTGAACATTTTGAAATAAATGTTGATCATTTCCTTTGAATGGTATGAAGTAATTTTATATATTACGTGAGCATTTTTCTTACAATGTATAAAGACTTTTTAAAAAATTTCACGAACATATATTTTTTAAGTGCATGGGGTTTATCTTGAAATTTTATGAACTTTTGTTGAATGTTGCAAACCATTTTTTAAATATTACACAAACATTTTTTTACATTGTATTAACAATTATTTTTCAAATATCATAAGTTTTTTATTAGAATGTGTGAACATCCTAAATGTCACCTACATACTATTTCGTATCAATCATTTTATTTAATTTTAGCATGCAATATTTTTAACATTGTATAAAACATTTTTGTAAAACGTGAACATTTTTATGAATGGTAAGAGGCATTTTTTTCTAAATTACATGAGCATTAGTTTACATTGTGTAAACATTTCTTTGAAAATGTCACAATTTTTTTGTTGAAACACGTGAGCATTTTTCTAATGTCACAAACTTCTTTTTTTAGATGCTATCAATAATTTTTAGAAGTTGTGCGGATGTTAATTTTGCACTACATGAATATATGTCAAACGTGTGATGAGAACTTTGATAATTTTAAGTAAGGTATTTTTTAAATATTTATATTATTATTTTCAAGATAAAACAAAAGTTCACAAGGAAAAAGAAAATAAAACAAACTAACTAACTAACGTTAGTACCAACTAACGAGTCGCCTAGTTGTGATGCAAGTGCTCGCTGCAAGAGCTATAGACGCTTCCCGCTAAAAGCGAGATAGACTCACCCCGCTGCTGGTCCCTCAAGGCCTAACCAATGCGGATGCCAACTTGAACATGTGGGCCCGGGCTGTGGGGGCCCGGCAGGCCCTGCGTAAAGCCCGACATCTAGGTAAGGCTTGGGCCTCACTTTTCAGCCTGCACCCCGTCCTGAAGCCGAGAAAAGCCTAGTGAAACCAGCGTTTTTGGATTTTTAATATAAAAATAGGTATTGTATTGTAGTATTTATATTTACCATTGAAAAAACTAAATTATTATTTTAAAACACAAAATGGGTTTTTTACCAGGTTGTGGACTGGCCGGGTTAGGCCCAGGCTTGTGATTTTGAGGTGTGACTTTTCAAAGCCTCGCCCAAATTCCGGCCTAGACTAGGAAAACCTATGCCAGCGCAAGATGAGCTAGTTGTGCTGTGCGAGGTTCGTTATTTGAAGCCTCCGGTGTCACCTACAAAACTTAGCTACTCTGATGGATCTCTCTCAAAGAAAGTTACTCTGTTAGCAGGTTGTAAGGATTAAACTATTATATTTTTGTTGAGTTTTATGAGAGAGAAGGAAAGCGCTTTGTAGATTAACACGCAGCTGCAGCACGAGCTCTAAGAAACATTATGAAAGTCTAAGGTGGGCCATGTATTAATAAAGTAGTATGTCCGAATAACTAATTACTATACCTGTTGGCTATTAGGGGCGTGGCAACTCCATATAAACAGTTGTTGCCTGTACTATTAATCATGTTCTCAAGATCATGACTGCCCATGAGTGCCTGAGCAAAGACAATGTGTCGATCATAGCACATGCACGCAACACTCGCACCATCAGTGTCGTGCAATGGTGGATGTAGCGGTGAGCCTTTTTTATGGCCGTGCAACAAAGTAAAGTGCTAGTGTGGAACATGAGAGGACTCAACTCCTCATCCTGTAGGAATTATATCTTCCAAGTAGTTTCGGTGGCAATTCCAAGAATTGTTTGCTTCCAAGAGACAAACATGGAAGTTGTACCCCTAGCAATTGTGGACAATGCCTCGATAACAAGTTTGAGAACTACTACTTCTTGCCGACGGTGGGATCAATGAGCGGTATTCTTCTGCGTGAGATCACACCCTGATACAACTATCCACCCCCACACGTCGGCAAACATGATAACAACCCTGATAAAACCAAATGAGGGGCCTAAGTGGTGCTTCACGGGAGTCTATGGTCCGCAACTAGACATGGAAAAAGTTGAGTTCCTACAAGAACTGGTAGAGGTGTGGGAACTATTAGCAGGATCGTGGATGCTCGTGGGGGATTTTAACCTACTTGTAAATCCCGGACACAAAAGCAACACAACGATCAACCGACGCATGATGGCGTGCTTCCTATCCAAGCTCAATGTGCTTGAGCTCAAAGAGATTTACTTGAATGGGAGGAAGTACACATGATCAAATGAATGGGAGTGACCCACACTCGAGAAGATTGACCACGTGTTCTACATGAACTCGTGGGAGGAGATACACCCATCTTGTTTCCTAACGGCTTTGGGCTTGGCGGTCTCGGACCATTGCTCTCTCCTTGGACTTAAATGATGATATGTGATGTGGAAGGCGCTTCAGATTTGAGCCCTTCTGGCCAAAGGCGGACGCTTGTTTTGGTATGGCGGCAAATTCTTGCAGCTCTGTCCGGACAGAGGGAAACCCTTCTGTGGTATTGGACAAAAATACTCAAAGAAACAACAAGGAAATTGCAAGGCTAGAGTGATCGGTTCATCAGAAATGTTAAGCTTCAGATTCAAACCGCCATTGAAGTTATCTTCCGCCTTGACAAGGCTATGTATGTCTCTGTCGAAGAATTCAATCTGTGAAAACTTCTAAAGAGGAAACTGCTCGGACTTCATTCCTTAGAGAGATCTATATCAAGGCAAAGATCGAGATTGCTCTATCTTAAAGAAGGGGATGCAAATACCGGTTTCTTCCATCAACACACATGACACCGGTAGAAGAAGAACTTAATTTCAACCCTGGAGAACAATGGGGAGATCCTGATGGGGTAAGAGCAGATTGCAAATGCAGTGGATGGGTTCTATGAGAACCTATTTGGACGGGCACCGGAGAGAAAGTTCTCGCCCAACTTGGATCTGCTGGACATTCCTAATAGAGACCGCACACACTTAGAGCTGCCGTTTATGGAGGATGAGGTTGAAAGAATGGTCAAGGCCATGCCATTGGACAAGGCCCTAGGTCCGGATGGTTTCACAGGACGTGTTTACTCCTCTTGCTAGCACTAATCAAGGAGGACCATCGACAAGTAGGGCTGCAAATGAGTCGAGTTCGAGCGAGATGGACTTGGCTCAGCTCAACTCATATTAAAATTCGAGCGATCCCATACTGAGTGAAGCTCAAGGTCGAGCTGTAGAACATGACTCGTGCTCAGCTTGTAACGATCTCGAGCTAGTTTCGAGCTAAATGAGACGATAAAAATAATCTACAACTATTATTTGAACTAGATAAGGCGCAACATGACATAAAAAAGCACTACAAAAATATTATTCCAATCAAACATTATTCTGAGATCCTTCATTTATTTATAAACTATGGTACCAACTAGATGGCATGAAAGTGAAAAAAGGGCTAACCCCAACTGAAGGTACATCCATCTCATCATGTTCGGGAGAGCTCATCTTCATGGATGAAAGAAAAGAAAAACAAAGGTGCATATGCTTGAGATCTTTTGCCAGAAATGACAAGATATTTAACACACAGCAAGGCCTAAATTTTCTCAACACTCAATTAAGCTTCCATGTTTGCTGGTAAATAAAATGGAGAAAAACCCTATACGACCTATATGGTAATAAATTATCATATTTTTATTTAATATATGGCATGATCATTTAACATAATGATATTATGCCGAGCCATCGAGCTAAAATAGAGCGAGGCAGGATTGGCTCAAGATCGGCTCATTCCTTGACCGAGCTACAGAAAGTGTTCATACTCGGCTTGTTTCTTTCTGAGTCGATCTTGAGTCGAGCCAAAAAACGAGTCGATCTCGAGCGGCTCATGAGCCTCGAGCTTTTCTTGCAGCCCTATCGACAAGGCACTTGTCACCTTGCTCCCAAAGGTGGATGGTGCGGTGGAGCTTCGAGACTTCCGACCGGTTAGTCTGATCAATGGTGCGATTAAGATCTTTGATTAGGTGCTCTTGGATAGGCTTGTGGAAGATGTACCGAACTTGGTTGGAATGCACCAAAGTGCTTTGTCAAAGGAAGATTTCTACACGACAACTTCATGTTGGTGCAATGCATGACACGTCGCTTGCACATGCTAAGAACACCGTCAACCATGTTGAAGCTTGATAGAACAAAGGCTTTTGATTCCGTTCAGTGGCCTTCCCTAATCGAGGTCATGAGGAAGAAGGAGCCTGGATCTTGGTGGTTGTCATGGATTTGCAATCTTCTTGCAAACACATTAACACGGATCCTTGTCAATGGTACACCGGGGAGACCAATCAACAACTATAAGGGGCTCCGCCGGGGAGACCCCCTGTCACCAATGATCTTTATCCTAATCGTGGAACCACTACAAAGATTGTTTGTGCTTGCGACAACTAGGGGCATCTTATCACCACTGGCTAGAACTGGTTTGAAGCAAAGACTTTTGATGTTCGCCGACAACGTTATGATCTTCATCAAACAAATCGAGGAAGAACTAAGAGCGTGCACTAGGATGCTGGACATGTTTGGGGAAGCCTCGGGCTTGTGAGTCAACTTGCTCAAAAGTGAGTCCAAGTCAATCAGATGCACTAAGGAGGATATGCTGAGGGTCAGTGCCCTCCTTGGCTGCCCCATAGGCTCGTACCCGTGTAGGTACTTAGGCCTACCACTCACAAACAGAAAACAAATCACGGTCAACTTCTTGGGCTTGGTGGATAGCCTTGCGACATGTCTACCAACAAGGAGGGCCAACACGCTTCCAAAGAGTGGCCGCGTGCTGCTAGTCCAGTCAGTGTTATGTGTGATCCCAATACATGCCATGATGGCCTTGGATATCCTGAAGGAAATATGACCTAGAGGCAATAATAAAGTTGTTATTTTATATTTTCTTGTATCATGATAAATGTTTATTATTCATGCTAGAATTGTATTAACCGGAAACTTGATACATGTGTGGATACATAGACAAAACACCGTGTCCCTAGTAAGCCTCTACTAGTCTAGCTCGTTAATCAAAGATGGTTAAAGTTTCCTAACCATAGACATGTGTTGTCATTTGATGAACGGGATCACATCATTTGGTGTGATGGACAAGACCCATCCATTAGCTTAGCATAATGATCGTTAAGTTTTATTGCTATTGCTTTCTTCATGACTTATACATATTCCTCTGACTATGAGATTATGCAACTCCCGAATATCGGAGGAACACCTTGTGTGCTATCAAATGTCACAAGTAACTGGGTGATTATAAAGATGATCTACAGGTGTCTCCGAAGGTGTTTGTAGGGTTGGCATAGATCGAGATTAGGATTTGTCACTCTGAGTATCGGAGGGGTATCTCTGTGCCCTCTCGGTAATATAATGCACATCACTATAAGCCTGGCAAGAAATATGACTAATGAGTTAGTTGCGGGATGATGCATTACGAAACGGGTAAAGAGACTTGCCGGTAACAAGATTGAACTAGGTATGATGATACCGACGATCGAATCTCGGGCAAGTAACATACCGATGACAAAGGGAATAACGTATGTTGTTATTACAGTTTAACTGATAAAGATCTTTGTAGAATATGTAGGAACCAATATGAGCATCCAGGTTCCGCTATTGGTTATTGATCGGATATGTGTCTCGGTCATGTCTACATAGTTCTCGAACCCGTAGGGTCCGCACGCTAAACGTTCGATGACGATTTGTATTATGAGTTATGTGTTTTTGGTGACCGAAGATTGTTCGGAATCCCGGATGAGATCACAAACATGAAGAGGAGTCTCGAAATGGTCAAGAGGTAAAGATTGATATACTGTAAGGTAGTATTCGGACACCGAAAGGGTTTCGGAGTGTATCGGGTACATACCGGAGTACCGAAGGGGTTACCGGAACCCCCCGAGGAAAGATATGGGCCATATGGGCCATAGGAGGGAGGCTAACCAGCCCACGAGGGGCTAGCACGCCCCCCACAAGGGAGGAGGCCGAATTGGATTAAGGAAGGGGGCGGCGCCCCCTTTCCTTCTCCTACTCCCTCTCCTTCCCCCTTTCCCCCTCCGGAAGAAGGAAAGGGGAGGCCGAATTGGACATGGAGTCCAAGTCAGTTTCCTCCCCCCATGGCGCGCCATTGGCTGGCCTCCTCCCTCTCCTCCTTTATATACGGGGGCAGGGGGCACCCCAAAGCACATTGGTTGTCTCTTAGCCGTGTGCAGTGCCCCCCTCCATAGTTTATTCCTCCGGTCATAGCGTCGTAGTGCTTAGGCGAAGCCCTGCGCGGATCACATCACCGTCACTGTCACCACGCCGTCGTGCTGACGGAACTCTCCCTCGACCCTCTGCTGGATCAAGAGTTCGAGGGATGTCATAGAACTGAACGTGTGCTGAACTCGGAGATGTCGTACGTTCGGTACTAGATCGGTTGGATCGTGAAGACGTTCGACTACATCAACTGTGTTAACCTAACGCTTCCGCTTTCGGTCTACGAGGGTACGTGGACACACTCTCCCCCTCTCATTGTATGCATCTCCTAGATAGATCTTGCGTGATCATAGGAATTCTTTTTAAATTGCATGCTACGTTCCCGAACAGTGGCATCCGAGCCAGGTCTATGCGTAGATGATATGCACGAGTAGAACACAAAGAGTTGTGGGCGATAATAGTCATACTGCTTACCACCAACGTCTTACTTTGACTCGGCGGTATTGTTGGATGAAGCGGCCCAGACGAACATTACATGATCACGTTCATGAGACCGGTTCTACCACGTGCTTCGCACACAGGTGGCTGGCGGGTGTCTGTTTCTGCAACTTTAGCTGAATCGAGTTTGACTATGGCCGGTCCTTATTGAAGGTTAAAACAACACAGTTGACGAAAAATTGTTGTGGTTTTGATGTGTAGGTAAGAACGGTTCTTGCTAGAAGCCCGTAGCAGCCACGTAAAACTTGCAACAACAAAGTAGAGGATGTCTAACTTGTTTTTGCAGGGCATGTTGTGATGTGATATGGTCAAGACGTGATGAGATATAAATTGTTGTATGAGATGATCATGTTTTGTAAAAGTTATCGGCAACTGGCAGGAGCCTTATGGTTGTCGCTTTATTGTATGAAATGCAATCGCCATGTAATTGCTTTACTTTATCACTTAGTGGTAGTGATAGTCGTAGAAGCAATAGTTGGCGAGACGACAACGACGCTACGATGGAGATCAAGGTGTCAAGCCGGTGATGATGGAGATCATGCCGGTGCTTTGGAGGTGGAGATCAAAGGCACAAGATGATGATGACCATACCATGTCACATATTTTGATTGCATGTGATGTTTATCTTTTATGCATCTTATTTTTCTTAGTACGACGGTAGCATTATAAGATGATCCCTCACTAAATTTCAAGTTATAAGTATTCTCCCTGAGTATGCACCGTTGCGAAAGTTCTTCGTGCTGAGACACCACGTGATGATCAGGTGTCATAGGCTCTACGTTCACATACAACGGGTGCAAGACAGTTTTGCACATGCGGAATACTCGGGTTAAACTTGACGAGCCTAGCATTTACAGACATGGCCTCGGAACACTGGAGACCGAAAGGTCGAACGTGAATCATATAGTAGATATGATCAACATAGAGATGTTCACCATTGATGACTACCCCATCTCACGTGATGATCAGACATGGTTTACTTGATTTGGATCACGTGATCATTTAGATGACTCAAGGGATGTCTATCTAAGTGGGAGTTCTTAAGTAATATGATTAATTGAACTTAATTTATCATGAAACTTAGTCCTGATAGTATTTGCAAATTATTTTGTAGATCAATAGCTCGTGTTTTAGCTCTCCTATGTTTTTGATATGTTCCTAGAGAAAACTAAGTTGAAAGATGATAGTAGCAATAATGCGGACTGGGTCCGTGATCTGAGGATTATCCTCGTTGTTGCACAGAAGAATTATGTCCTTGATGCACCGCTAGGTGTCAGACCTATTGCAGGAGCTGATGTAGACGTTATGAACATTTGACAAGCTCGGTATGATGACTACTTGATAGTTTAGTGCACCATGCTTTACGACTTAGAACCGGGACTTCAAAAACGTTTTGAATGCCACGGAGCATATGAGATGTTCCAAGAGTTGAAATTGGTATGTCGGACTCATGCCCATGTCAAGGGGTATGAGACCTCTAACAAGTACTTTGCCTACAAGATGGAGGAGAATGGCTCAGCCAATGAGCATGTACTCAGAATGTCTGGGTAGTACAGTCGCTTGAATCAAGTGGGAGTTAATCTTCCAGATAAAAATAGTGATTGACAGAGTTCTCTAGTCACTATCGCCAAGCTACTAGAACTTCGTGATGAACTATAATATGCAAGGGATGACGAAAACGATTCCAAAGGTCTTCGCGATGTTGAAATCGGCGAAGGTAGAAATCAAGTGTTGATGGTTGACAAGACCACTAGTTTCAAGAAAAAGGGCAAAGGAAAAGAAAGGGAACTTCAAGAAAGAATGGCAAGCAAGTTGCCACTCCCGTGAAGAAACCCAAATCTAGACCTAAGCCTGAAACTGAGTGCTTTTACTGCAAAGGGAATGGTCACTGGAAGTAGAACTACCCCAAATACTTGGCTGATAAGAAGGATGGAAAAAGTGAACAAAGGTATATTTGATATACATGATATTGATGTGTACTTTACTAGTATTCATAGTAACCCCAGGGTATTTGATACCGGTTCAGTTGCTAAGATTAGTAACTCAAAACAGGAATTGCAAAATGAACAGAGACTAGTCAAGGGCGAGGTGACGATGTGTGTTGGAAGTGATTCCAAGGTTGATAAGATCACCATCGCACACTCCCTCTTACCTTCGAGATTAGTGTTGGACCAAAATAAATGTTATTTGGTGTTTGCGTTGAGCATGAATATGATTGGATCATGTTTATTGTGATACTGTTATTCATTTAAGTCAGAGAATAATTGTTGTTCTATTTACATGAATAAAACCTTCTATGGTCATACACCCAATGTAAATGGTTTATTGAATCTCGATCGTAGTGATACACATATTCATAATATTAATGCCAAAAGATGCAAAGTTGATAATGATAGTGCAACATATTTTAGGTCATATTGGTGTAAAGCGCATGAAGAAACTCCATGCAGATGGAACTTTGGACTCACTTGATTATGAATCATTTGATGCTTGCGAACCATGCCTCATGGGAAAGATGGCTAAGACTCCGTTCTCCGGAACAATGGAGCGAGCCACTGACTTATTGGAAATAATACATACCGATGTATGCAGTCCAATGAGTGTTGAGGCTCGCGGCGGGTATCGTTATTTTCTGACCTTCACAAGATGATTTGAGCAGATATAGGTATATCTACTTAATGAAACATAAGTGTGAAACATTTGAAAAGTTCAAAGAATTTCAGAGTGAAGTGGAAAATCGTCGTAACAAGAAAATAAAGTTTCTACGATCTGATCGTAGAGGCGAATATTTGAGTTACGAGTTTGGTGTTCATTTGAAACAATGTGGAATAGTTTCACAACTCACGCCACCTGGAACACCACAGCGTAATGGTGTGTCCGAACGTCGTAACCATACTTTATTAGATATGGTGCGATCTATGATGTCTCTTACCGATTTACCACTATCGTTTTGGGGTTATGCATTAGAGACAACTGCATTCACGTTAAATAGGGCACCATCTAAATCCGTTGAGACGACACCGTATGAACTATGGTTTGGCAAAAAACCTAAGCTGTCGTTTCTTAAAGTTTGGGGTTGCGATGCTTATGTAAAAAAGCTTCAGCCTGATAAGCTCGAACCCAAATCGGAGAAGTGCGTTTTCATAGGATACCCAAAAGAAACTGTTGGGTACACCTTCTGTCACAGATCCGAAGGCAAGATATTTGTTGCTAAGAATGGATCCTTTCTAGAGAAGGAGTTTCTCTCGAAAGAAGTGAGTGGGAGGAAAGCAGAACTTGATGAGGTAATTGTACCTTCTCTCGAGTTGAAAAGTAGTTCATCACAGAAATCAGTTCCAGTGATGCCTACACCAATTAGTGAGGAAGCTAGTGATGGTGATCATGAAACTTCAGATCAAGTTACTACCAAACCTCGTAGGTCAACCACAGCACGTTCCGCACCAGAGTGGTACGGTAGTCCTGTTCTGGAAGTCATGTTACTAGACCATGACAAAACTGATACGTCTCCAATGTATCTACTTTTCCAAACACTTTTGCCCTTGTTTTGGACTCTAACTTGCATGAGAATGTAACTAACCCGGATTGACGCTGTTTTCAGCAGAACTGCCATGGTGTTATTTTTGTGCAGAAGTAAAAGTTATTGGAATGACATGAAAATCCATGAAGACACGTTTTGTAATTAATGAAAAATACTGGCGAAAGAATCAGCATCAGGGGGCCCACACCCTGTCCACGAGGGTGCAGGGCGCGCCCCTGTAAGTGCATCTAGTGCCCCTTAGTGATTTTGGTGTACTGAAGACTTATAGGTTAAGGGACTGATGCATTTGTGAGTGTACACATGTCTATAAGTCTATGAGGAGTTTGATATTTACAGAGAAAGTTGACCCCTAAAAATGAATGTCTTCCACTAAAGACTTATGGATTTCTGAAGACTTCGAAAGTGAAGAAATTGGTGTGACCGTGAAGACTTGATATTCTTGCGAGGAACATGAAGCGTGAAGACTTTTGTTTTCGTAGTCTCATTTTCTCTTTCTTGAGTCAGAGGAAACACCGTACTGTTAAAGGGGGTCGAGGAACTAAGGAAAAGTTTCCAAGTGATGCTTGATAACCCACAAGTATAGGGGATCAATTGTATCCTCTTTCGATAAGTAAGAGTATCGAACCCAACGAGGAGCAGAAGGAAATGACAAGCAGTTTTCAGTAAGGTATTCTCTGCAAGCACTGAAATTATCGGTAACAGATAGTTTTGTGATAAGGTAATTTGTAACGGGCAACAAGTAATGAAAGTAAATAAGGTGCAGCAAGATGGCCCAATCCTTTTTGTAGCAAGGACAAGCCTGGACAAACTCTTATATGAAGGAAAACGCTCTCGATGACACATGGGAATTATCGTCAAGCTAGTTTTCATCACGCTCATATGATTCACGTTCGTTACTTTGATAATTTGATATGTGGGTGGACCGGTGCTTGGGTGCTGCCCTTCCTTGGACAAGCATCCCACTTATGATTAACCCATATTGCAAGCATCCGCAACTACAAAAGAAGTATTAAGGTAAACCTAACCATAGCATGAAACATATGGATCCAAATCAGCCCCTTACGAAGCAACGCATAAACTAGGGCTTAAGCTTCTGTCACTCTAGCAACCCATCATCTACTTATTACTTTCCAATGCCTTCCTCTAGGCCCAAACAAAGGTGAAGTGTCATGTAGTCGACATTCACATAACACCACTAGAGGAAAGACAACATACATCTCATCAAAATATCGAACGAATACCAAATTCGTATGACTACTTATAGCAAGACTTCTCCCATGCCCTCAGGAACAAACGTAACTACTCACAAATCATATTCATGTTCATAATCAGAGGGGTATTAATATGCATAAAGGATCTGAACATATGATCTTCCACCAAATAAACCAACTAGCATCAACTAAAAGGAGTAATCAACACTACTAGCAACCCACAGGTACCAATCTGAGGTTTTGAGACAAAGATTGGATACAAGAGATGAACTAGGGTTTGAGATGAGATGGTGCTGGTGAAGATGTTGATGGAGATTGAACCCCTCCAGCTGAGAGGATCGATGGTGATAACGATGGTGATGATTTCCCCCTCCCGGAGGGATGTTTCCCCGGCAGAACAGCTCCGCCGGAGCCCTAGATTGGTTCCGCCAAGGTTCCGCCTCGTGGCGGCGGTGTTTTGTCCCGAAAGCTTCCTCCTGATTTTTTCCAGGGTGAAAGACTTCATATAGCAGAAGATGGGCACCGGATCTTTCCAACACAAGGTGCTTGCCAAAGGATAAAATGTAAAAAGGAAAGGTGAAGATCACCATGACTCTTGCATAAGGTATAAGATAAAAGTTAAAGATAGGCCCTTCGCAGAGGGAAGTAGAGGTTGTCATGTGCTTTTATGGTTGGATGCACAAAATCTTAATGCAAAAGAACGTCACTTTATATTGCCACTTGTGATATGCACCTTTATTATGCAGTCCGTCGCTTTTATTTCTTCCACATCACAAGATCGTATAAAGCTTATTTTCTCGACACTAATAAATCATACATATTTAAAAAGCAATTTTTATTGCATGCAACAATGACAACTTACTTGAAGGATCTTACTCAATCCATAGGTAGGTATGGTGGACTCTCATGGCAAAACTGGGTTTTAAGGATATTTGGAAGCACAAGTAGTACCTCTACTTGGTGCAAAGAATTTGGCTAGCATGAGAGGGAAAGGCAAGCTCAACATGTTGGACGATCCATGACAATATACTTTATTTCGGATATAAGAAAACATAACCCATTACGTTGTCTTCCTTGTCCAACATCAACTCTTTAGCATGTCATATTTTAATGAGTGATCACAATCATAAAAGATGTCCAAGATAGTATATTTATATGTGAAAACCTCTCTTTCTTTATTACTTCCTATTAATTGCAACAATGACCAAAACTATGTTTGTCAACTCTCAACAACTTTTATTCATCATACTCTTTATATGTGAAGTCATTACTCTCCATAAGATCAATATGATCTCTTTATTTCTTTTTATTCTTTATTTTTCTTTAATTCCCTCAAGATCATAGCAAGATAATCAAGCCCTTGACTCAACGCTAATCTTTATTATATATAGCTCACAGACTCGATTACATAGAAGGATCATAAAGCAAAACTCAAAACTAAATCATACTAAAACTTTATTCTACTAGATCAAGATATTACTAAAAGTATTGAACTAAGAAAAACGGTAAAGATAGGAGTGTGATGGTGATACGATACCGGGGCACCTCCCCCAAGCTTGGTAGTTGCCAAGGGGAGTGCCCATACCCATGTGATTATATCCCTTTCCACGGAGGTGGTGATGATGGAGTTGTTGATGATCTAGGCTTGTCGTCCATCTTCCAAGGCATAGGTTCACCATCATAGAAGGATGATCGAGTCTCCGGGATCCTCAAATATGCAGCCAAACTCATCATCTTGAATCTATATTCATACTCACAGTTTTGGTTTTGTAGGTCATAGATCTGGGCTTGGAGGTGCTCGATTTTCTCATAAAGCTTGAAGATGGCCTCCCCAATGTTCTTGGCGTCCAGCTTGTGGTTGCTGGTGAACTCCGTGATCATTATGTGATTGGCATCGAGTCCATGTTCCACCATCTCCTGGCACTTGAAAACTTGTTGCTCCATTGCTTCAAGCCTTGTCTCCACGCTTCCGGTCCTCCTTGGTCCCTCAACATCGTGGATATGCAGCAACCCCTCACGCATCTCAATGGTTTGAGGATGTTGCAGCACTTCCGCGAGGTAGGGGTTGATGACCTTCTCGAAGAACTTGTCCTTGGGGGCGCTTGGAGACATCATGGTGATCTAGATCTGTCAGAAAACATCTCGAAACAAAAACAGAGGATATTTGTGTGATACTAAGGTCAAAACCTCCGGGAGATTATATAATGAACTTTTACCGACCAAAAGAATGTATCGTGCAAGAAAACGGAGTCTAGAGAGCACACGAGGTGCCCACGAGGCAGGGGCGCGCCCAGGGGGGTAGGGCGCGCCCTCCACCCTCGTGGATGCCTCGTGTCCTTCCCGGACTACTTTTTATTTTCCTATTTTCTTAAATATTCCAAAACGGAGAAAAATTGCCATTGGGACTGTTTTGGAGCCGGTTTACTTACCGTACCACATACCTATTCCTTTTCGGAGTCTGAAACATTCTGGAAAGTGTCCCTTATGTATTCCTTCGGGGTTACAGTTTCAATAACATTGGTTTCAACATTTATGGGATTACCTGAGATGTAATGTTTGATTCTTTGACCGTTTACCACCTTTGTATTTGTGCATTCGAAGTTGTTGATTTTTATGACACCAGAACGATACACCTCCTCGATAACGTAAGGACCTTCCCATTTAGAGAGGAGTTTTCCTGCAAAAAATCTCAAACGAGAGTTGTATAGCAAAACATAGTCACCTACATTAAACTCACGCTTTTGTATCCTTTGTCATGCCATCTTTCAACTTTTTCTTTAAACAATTTGGCATTCTCATAGGCCTGGGTTCTCCATTCATCAAGTGAGCTAATGTCAAATAGGCTCTTCTCACCAGCAAGTTTGAAATCATAATTGAGCTCTTTGATGGCCCAATATGCCTTATGTTCTAGTTCGAGAGGTAAGTGACATGCTTTTCCATAAACCATTTTATACGGAGACATACCCATAGGATTCTTATATGCAGTTCTATAGGCCCATAATGCATCATCAAGTTTCTTGGACCAATTCTTTCTAGATCTATTAACATTCTTTTGCAAAATTAATTTGAGCTCTCTATTACTCAATTCTACCTGGCCACTAGATTGTGGGTGGTAAGGAGATGCAATTCTA
Organism: Triticum aestivum; assembly: GCF_018294505.1. NCBI lineage: Eukaryota > Viridiplantae > Streptophyta > Magnoliopsida > Poales > Poaceae > Triticum > Triticum aestivum. Next base: position 172,337,042 of record NC_057814.1, read on the forward strand.
TGATTAACGTCATACTTAGCAAGCATTATACGAAAGGCACCATGAATAAAATGTGAACCACCATCAGTCACTAAATATCTAGGGACTCCAAATCTCAGAAAAATAACTTCTTTAAGCATCTTAATAGAGGTGTTATGATCAACATTACTAGTTGGAATAGCTTCTACCCACTTAGTAACATAATCAACAGCAACTAAAATATGTGTATAGCCATTAGAGGAAGGAAACGGTCCCATATAGTCAAAGCCCCAAACATCAAATGGTTCAATAACAAGTGAATAATTCATAGGCATTTCTTGACATCTACTAATATTACTGTGACACCCCCGGTTCAATCGTACACAAATCATACACGCAAACGTGTACGATCAAGATCAGGGACTCACGGGAAGATATCACAACACAACTCTAAAAATAAAATAAGTCATACAAGCATCATAATACAAGCCAGGGGCCTCGAGGGCTCGAATACAAGTGCTCGATCATAGACGAGTCAGCGGAAGCAACAATATCTGAGTACAGACATAAGTTAAACAAGATGCCATAAGATGGCTAGCACAAACTGGGATACAGATCGAAAGAGGCACAGGCCTCCTGCCTGGGATCCTCCTAAACTACTCCTGGTCGTCGTCAGTGGCCTGCACGCAGTAGTAGGCACCTCCGGTGTAGTAGGAGTCATCATCGACGGTGGCGTCAAGCTCCTGGGCTCCAGCATCTGGTTGCGACAACCAGGTAGAATGGAAAGGGAGAAAAGAGGGAGAAAAGCAACCGTGAGTACTCATCCAAAGTACTCGCAAGCAAGGATCTATACTACAAACGCATGGGTATCTGTGTAAACGGGCAATATCGGTGGACTGAATTGCAGAATGCCGGAATAAGAGGGGGATAGCTAGTCCTATCAAAGACTACGCTTCTGGCAGCCTCCATCTTGCAGCATGTAGAAGAGAGTAGATTGAAGTTCTCCAAGTATCATAGCATAGCATAATCCTACCCGACGATCCTCTCCTCATCGACCTGTGAGAGAGCGATCACCGGGTTGTATCTGGCACTTGGAAGGATGTGTTTTATTAAGTATCCGGTTCTAGATGTCATAAGGTCAAGGTACAACTCCGGGTTGTCATTTTACCGAGGGACATGGCTATTCGAATAGATAAACTTCCCTGCAGGGGTGCACCACATAACCCAACACGCTCGATCCCATTTGGCCGGACACACTTTTCTGGGTCATGCCCGGCCGCGGAAGATCAACACGTTGCAACCCTACCTAGGCACAACAGAGAGGTCAGCACGCTGGTCTAAATCCTATGGCGCAGGGGTCTGGGCCCATCGCCCATTGCACACATGCACGTTGCGTACGCGGCCGGAAGCAGACCTAGGCTAGCATGCGTTCCAGTCCAATCCGGCGCACGCCGCTCAGTCGCTGACGTCACAAAGGTTTCGGCTGATACCACGACGTCGAGTGCCCATAACTGTTCCCGCGTAGTTGGTTAGTTCGTATAGGCCAGTGGCCAGACTCAGATCAAATACCAAGATCTCGTTAAGCGTGTTAAGTATCCGCGAACGCCGACCAGGGCCATGCCCACCTCTCTCCTAGGTGGTCTCAACCTGCCCTGTTGCTCCACCACAAAGTAACAGTCGGGGGCCGTCGGGAACCCAGGCCCACCTCTACCGGGATGGGGCCACCTGCCCCTTCAGCCCCCATCTCCGAACAGTATCATAAGTGATGTAACAGTATAAAGTATATAGCATATGCCCGTGATCACCTCCCGAGTGATCACGACCCAGTAGTATAGCATGGCAGACGGACAAGAGTGTAGGGCCACTGATGGAACACTAGCATCCTATACTAAGCAGTAGGATAGCAGGTAAGGGTAACAACTGTAGCAACAATGACAGGCTATGCAGCAGAATAGGATTAACCGAAAGCAGTAACATGCTACACTACTCTAATGCAAGAGTATAGAGAAGAATAGGCGATATCTGGTGATCAAGGGGGGGGGGGGGCTTGCCTGGTTGCTCTGGCAAGAAGAAGGGGTCGTTGTCGATGTCGCCGATCACAGGGGTATCGGCAACGGTCTCGGAGCCTACCGGAAAGAGGTAATGGAGGGGGAACACAATAAATAACAGAGCAATCAATTGTAACACAAAGAAAGACGCGGCAATATGTTGTGCTAGGGGTGACGTAACGCAGGGATATGTGATACCAGCGAAGGGGGAAACATCCGGGAAAGTATCCCTGGTGTTTCACGTTTTCGGGCAGATGAACCGGAGGGGGAAGGTTGCAGGTTTTCTATGCTAGGGACGTGTGGCGGGCGAACGGGTTGCATATCCGGATTCGTCTCATCGTTCTGAGCAACTTTCATGTACAAAGTATTTCCATCCGAGTTACGGATTATTTTATATTAATTTATAAAGATTTAATCATTTTTAGAATTAACAGAATTAAATTAATTAGAAACTGTAATTACGATGTCATCATGATGTCATCAGGACCAAAAGTTGACTAGGTCAACCCTGGCAGGTGGGACCCGTTCGTCATAGTCTCAGGTTAACTAAACAATAGTTAGCTTTTATTAGCAGATTAATTAGGTTTGAGCCAATTAACCTAAACTAATTAAGTTATTTAATTAATCATATTTATATTTTTCATCCTTTTCTTTTCGTTTATGGGGCGGGCCCCACTGCTCATTGACCCAGAGGGGGCCTTAGCGGGCGTGTGTGTGGGCGCCGGACCCGGGCGCGGGGCGGTGTGCGGCGCGACGGCGCGCAGGGCAGAGGCAGCGGGGCGAGGCCAGCACGGGCCGACCGGAGCAGCGAGCGGCGGCAGCGCGGCCCCGCCTGGGCGGGCGCGCGTGGGTGCGCAGCAGGGCTGCAGCAGGGAGCGCACGAGGCGCTCATCGCGGGCGCGCTGGTGTGAGGCGCGGGCGGCGGCAAGGGCACGCGCGGCAGGGAGGGGGCGCGCAAGCATGGCGCACGGCTAGGACGAAGCGGGGCGGCGGTGAGCGCGGACGAGCGCTGGCGAGATGCGAACGTACGACGGGGGTAGAAGGGGAGGGGAGCGCAGCTCACAGCGTTGAAGGGGAGGGGTCGACGTGGCTCAAGTCGGCCGACGAGGAGGAGATGAGGAGGCGAGGCGACGGTGTTGAGGTGACGACGGCTTAGGGCGACGGGGCACGGCCTCGTAGGTGGCCAGCTGGGTCGCGTGGGTGGCCAGCTGGGCCTGTTGGCCCAGTTGGCCCGGGGGTGTCCTTTTCTTTCTATTTTTATTTTGTTTTGTCTTTCTCTTTTTATTTAATTTTCTTTTCTATTTTATTAAATTTTAGCTTTTATAGAATACAAAAGTTGTACCTAAAAGAGCATTAATAATTATGCCACGACCACAATTAGCTCCGCAACTAAAACAAAATAGTTTAATATTTTATCAATTTGAAAAGTGTAGTTAGTTAAATGTTTTGCTGCTGTTTTAAATATTTTAGTGCACTTAAACCTTTTATAAAATTGTGGTTTCTCCACAATAATTACCTATGCATTATTTGGCAACACCCCAACATTTTAGTTTTAATATTTGAAAATATTTTATTGTTTGCTTGATTTTGAATTTGTATTCGAACCAGTTTCGAACTAACGCGAGATTAGCAACAGTAATCGAGGTGACGTGGCATCATTAACGTGGGATTACTGTAGCCTAATTATCCGGGCGTCACAATTCTCCTCCACTACAAGAAATCTCATCCCGAGATTTAAGAGGTAGTGAAAGGGGGTGGGAAGGTTTAGTTACGAAATTCTAACGGATCTTCTCGGCCTTGGTTACTCTTCTCGAAGAGGATGATCCATTAAGTTGATGCCTTCATTCCTCTTCTCCAGGTCATCATGATGAAGTTGCCGTCCTTCCTTTAGGATCTTCACCGTACTTACGAAAGGTTAAGAGGGGAAAACTCTATAAGGACGGATTCTAACAGGATTGAGCATCAGACGGTTAACTCGAGGGAAGAAGCATAAGTATCTCTCGAATTGAAACTTAAGAAGATATCGAGAGCAAAGTAAGAAGGTACCCTGAGAAGTTTCAAATGGATAGGTAATGGTTCGATGTCTGAAACTAAGTGCGAAAGGGGTCCAGAGTAACGAGATTAAGTATTGCGTCTGTTATGAAAATAGATCACTAGGAAGGTGGCCCGTGAATTACATACGAGGACACGCGTGAGGAACAACCTTGGGAACAGGGGGTGTACAGGAGAGTCAGGTTTCGATCCTGTGGAACTGTGGGTTATGGGCCCACCATGTGGGTTAAAAGTAGGAAGAGGGGTGACGTCTTGCACGATCATGTAAGCAAGGCATGTCAGAGAATAACCGACCAGTTATGTTGGCAGCATCACTGTACCAAGGGCGAGGGACGAAGAGAACTATTTTCCTGCTCGTTGAAACGAGGCGGACCAATAGGCAAAGTTCTCGTCCATCGGTGGTTACCGAAATGTCATCAACATTAGTAACACAGTCTTACTGACACAGTTGTACACCAAGGTGTTTACATAAGCAGAGAATATTACTGCTTAGATCATATAGATCACAAGGAAGGTTAAACAAATCAATGGAAGGAAAATGTGATCATCAGATCAAACAGAACAATGGAAAGGAAAATGTGTTTGACACATATACCAGGGGTATACCCTTCCCAAGGACAAGCAGAGCATGATATCCATGACAGGATATAATGTAGAAAACTTTTTAGGTAGGGGAGAGAAATTTCATGACATTACCCATACAACGGTGTTTGGATAATTGAGCAGGAAACATTTAGCATTGGGCTTCAAATGTTCTTGTTGAAAATCGGAGTACCATAGACATGCTTCGAGATAGCATTGACATGGTCTTCAAGCAAAGGTCATACTTTGGATACACGAAGGATTCATCAGGAACAACTTATAGAATAAGTCTTACAGTTTCCTCATGGAAGAATGGATAACATTGCTAAAGGGAACTATAACAATAGGGCCTCCGGCCAGGTGGGCTAGGTATGACACCACCTTACCGGGTCATATAGAGACCATCGTTATGACTCTTGGAAATATGTTCCAACCATCATATCAGACCGAGATTCAGTTCTGATAGGTGGCAGGATACCTCAGACTCAGGATGCCTGAGAAGGAAAGGTTCAACACAAATTGACGATATGGCATTGTTAGATTCTCGGAAATGAACTATGGAGGCGAGTTGTCAAACAAGAGTTCATCATTAAACCAGGGAGAGGATGGGGGTGGCTTATGGACTCAGCGAGAATTCCTCGAGATTTCCAAAAAGATGGATTTCCACAGTTACGTGAACAAGGAGATAACATTTGTCGGATCAAATGATATAATGATGTATGCTTGAGGAGAACATCCACGAGTAAACATTGGTTGAAGGGTGCACCCGAAATATGGCTTAGGTAGCATGATCAAGGTTAGAATGGTGATTCGATAACCAATACACAAGGAATGAAACTATCGTTCATTAACTTACAAGCAATAGGGTTGCTGGAAGTTTTGAATTTTACACATCACAGTCCATTTGTGGGTACTTCGATTAAAAACAACACGGGTACCAGGAAATGAACGGAGATGGCGAGAAGTATCACTATACCAAGAATTCTTAAGAGGTGGAGCAATCCTCACAAAATCCTTGACATAAAAGACAGTAATACTTCAAGGTAGAACATAATATAAGTTGGATAGCAAGTTGCATCCATAACATGAACAAGTTGTGACAAAAGAAGGTAAGGATGTTGTCAATGGTAACTCAGGTTACCAATGGACGAGGTTGGTACTTATCATCATGAATTCGATTGATATCCCGGAAAGAGTCCAATTGTCAAAGAAGATCACGACAATTTTGTCGAGAGGCTCCACGAAGATGTAATCGATCGGCGATGACATCAAGTCAAAGGAATGATGGAGCGAAAGGTTAATGGATCCAAGGGTACGACACAAACTCCAAACCAAGCTTGTTCTCCAAAGCGAAATGATATGATGAGGACAACGTAAGCTTAGCTCATCGTCAAATAATTGTGCTCCGGGAAGAAGGACCAGGTAGCACAGTTAAAATTTAACATGGTAATGATATAGCCGATCATGCTAGAAATGGCGTGATCGGGTACAAAATCTTACTTAAATAAGATTACTACGATTTGTTGAACCGTAGTGCGGACTCGGTTCAGTTATCGGTGTCTTTGAGTGTTTAATAACTCATAGCCCATGAAAAATTGTAATCAGTGAGAACGTAGTACTTAATGAAGAACTCATAAGAAGTTATGCAATTCCAAGATAATCTCGAGATACCAGGGGGGTAATACTCGACGAAAGATCAAAGTAAAGGTTGGACTGGTGTATTGATCCACAGAAGACAAGTGCTTAAACTTGCCCGAGAAATGGGATCTAAGAAGAACATATGGTCGGAACCACGATTGCAAAGGATCAATTCACAGATACCAGATGATATTATATCAACGAAATAGTTATTATTACAAGAAGCTTCTATGGTAGGATCTACATCGTGTCCATGGGCATGAACACAAAGTTCAAGGTCGACTCCCACTTCTTCGATGTATAACCTTCCATTCACCTCTCACTTTGAAGAAGTTGTAGTGTTGAAATTTTATCTAGCAAAATACCAGAAGAGTACGACTCGCGAAAACTTTCGAGTTCACACATATTAAGGAAGGCATAGGTTCAACCCGTCAGGGTATCGTGGAAACATATACCACAAGCTTCAATAGTAAATACCACCAGCTCGAAAACAGAGCACGGTTGAGAAAGCAGAGGATACAATTTACCAAAGGCTTTATATATCTGTGGAAAGGCTCACAAGGTTATTTGAATATGGAGGACACTGCCGGATAATAATCCAACAAGAGGTCTGGTGGTCTACAACGGAGCTGATGTGAGTATCGGTACTCTATCAAAGGAAGAAGGAATGCATGTGCATCAGATTATAGAAACAACTGACTAACTCAAATCTCAAATGCAAAGGAATTATGAATTCCAAGACAAGGGATCAGAAGCAATGCTCTGATTAGGGATGGATAAGTTGAATAGCCTTAGGGGTACAATCGACGGCAATTTGATTGGTCGAGAACCAGCTCCTGTTCAAAATGACGTCTGAGCTGGAAGGATCAATTCTAGGATCTGATTGAGGATTGCTGGCATTCACAACATATTCAATCAACGGACTCAAGATGATAATGACAAAGGATGTCAATAAGATTACCAGACTTATGGGATTATCCATAATGCAAGCAAGCAAAAATTTCAAGAGCAATAAGCTACTAAGGATTTTCGGAAGGTTGAATAGTATTTCGAAGACCTTTCTGAAACACATGAACAACTGGGAATGAGCGGATACTCGGTAAGTGTGAGGAATTATTCGCAGGTGTATTCATGAGGAAAAGGAGCTGCAAGGCAGCAGACACAAAGGATCCTCAGAATATCCGAAGTATTTCAAGGTATCTTGTAATCACAAGATCAAATTGGAAATGAAGTTATGGACGACAAGTGTATGTAGCTTTCCATAAGGATTTATCGGTGGTATGGAATTGCAACGGCGAAGGGCACAAGGGTCTCGGGGAAACATCGGAGAGTATCTTTAAAATTTTCTGGTGCAGCAGGCGATCATCTGGACTGAAGGGGCTCTCCGGGAGAAGTATTTTCGAGAACCTAAAGTTAGTTTTTTTTTTCAAAATCATTTAACCCGAATAGAAGAGAGATCAGATTCCCAGAGTATGGACGAGGAATAAAAGATCCTAATACCACCCGATGGCGACGTGGGCCCGTAAGGCACACAACCATGTTAGTAAAAGTTTTATAAAGTCTAGACTCGACTTCGGCCAAGGAGTGTGGAATGGGGATTCCTACAGGCAGTCGGCTCTGATACCAACTTGTGACGCCCCCGATTCAATCGTACACTAATCATACACGCAAACGTGTATGATCAAGATCAGGGACTCACGGGAAGATATCACAACACAACTCTAAAAATAAAATAAGTCATACAAGCATCATAATACAAGCCAGGGGCCTCAAGGGCTCGAATACAAGTGCTCGATCATAGACGAGTCAGCGGAAGCAACAATATCTGAGTACAGACATAAGTTAAACAAGATGCCATAAGATGGCTAGCACAAACTGGGATACAGATCGAAAGAGGCGCAGGCCTCCTGCCTGGGATCCTCCTAAACTACTCCTGGTCGTCGTCAGCGGCCTGCACGCAGTAGTAGGCACCTCCGGTGTAGTAGGAGTCGTCGTCGACGGTGGTGTCAAGCTCCTGGGCTCCAGCATCTGGTTGCGACAACCAGGTAGAATGGAAAGGGAGAAAAGAGAGAGAAAAGCAACCGTGAGTACTCGTCCAAAGTACTCGCAAGCAAGGATCTACACTACATATGAATGGGTATCTGTGTAAAGGGGCAATATCGGTGGACCGAACTGCAAAATGCCAGAATAAGAGGGGGATAGCTAGTCGTATCGAAGACTATGCTTCTGGCAGCCTCCATCTTGCAGCATGTAGAAGAGAGTAGATTGAAGTTCTCCAAGTATCATTGCATAGCATAATCCTACCCGACGATCCTCTCCTCGTCGACCTGTGAGAGAGCGATCACCGGATTGTATCAGGCACTTGGAAGGATGTGTTTTATTAAGTATCCGGTTCTAGTTGTCATAAGGTCAAGGTACAACTCCGGGTCGTCATTTTACCGAGGGGCACGGCTATTCGAATAGATAAACTTCCCTGCAGGGGTGCACCACATAACCCAACATGCTCGATCCCATTTGGCCGGACACACTTTTCATGCCCGGCCGCGGAAGATCAACACGTCGCAGCCCTACCTAGGCACAACAGAGAGGTCAGCATGCTGGTCTAAATCCTATGGCGCAGGGGTCTGGGCCCACCGCCCATTGCACACTTGCACGTTGCGTACACGGCCGGAAGCAGACCTAGGCTAGCAGGCGTTCCAGTCCAATCCGGCGCGCGCCGCTCGGTCGCTGACGTCACGAAGGCTTCGGCTGATACCACGATGTCGAGTGCCCATAACTGTTCCCGCGTAGTTGGTTAGTGCGTATAGGCCAGTGGCCAGACTCAGATCAAATACCAAGATCTCGTTAAGCGTGTTAAGTATCTGCGAACGCCGACCAGGGCCAGGCCCACCTCTCTCCTAGGTGGTCTCAACCTGCCCTATCGCTCCGCCACAAAGTAACAGTCGGGGCCATCGGGAACCCAGGCCCACCTCTACCGGGATGGAGCCACCTGCCCCTTCAGCCGCCATCTCCGAACAGTATCATAAGTGATGTAACAGTATAAAGTATATAGCATATGCCCGTGATCACCTCCCGAGTGATCACGACCCAGTAGTATAGCATGGCAGACGGACAAGAGTGTAGGGCCACTGATGGAACACTAGCATCCTATACTAAGCAGTAGGATAGCAGGTAAGGGTAACAACTGTAGCAACAATGACAGGCTATGCAGCAGAATAGGATTAACCGAAAGCAGTAACATGCTACACTACTCTAATGCAAGAAGTATAGAGAAGAATAGGCGATATCTGGTGATCAAGGGGGGGGGGCTTGCCTGGTTGCTCTGGCAAGAAGAAGGGGTCGTCGTCGATGTAGCCGATCACAGGGGTATCAGCAACGGTCTCGGAGCCTACCGGAAAGAGGTAACGGAGGGGGAACACAATAAATAACAGAGCAATCAAATGTAACACAAAGCAAGACGCGGCAATACGTTGTGCTAGGGGTGACGTAACGCAGGGATATGTGATACCAGCGAAGGGGGGAAATATCCGGGAAAGTATCCCCGGTGTTTCGCGTTTTCGGGCAAATGAACCGGAGGGGGAAGGTTGCAGGTTTGCTATGCTAGGGACGTGTGGCGGGCGAACGGGTTGCATATCCGGATTCGTCTCATCGTTTTGAGCAACTTTCATGTACAAAGTATTTCCATCCGAGTTACAGATTATTTTATATTAATTTATAAAGATTTAATCATTTTTAGAATTAACAGAATTAAATTAATTAGAAACTGTAATTACGATGTCATCATGATGTCATCAGGACCAAAAGTTGACTAGGTCAACCCTGGCAGGTGGGACCCATTCGTCATAGTCTCAGGTTAACTAAACAATAGTTAGTTTTTATTAGCAGATTAATTAGGTTTGAGCCAATTAACCTAAACTAATTAAGTTATTTAATTAATCATATTTATATTTTTCATCCTTTTCTTTTCGTTTATGGGGCGGGCCCCACTGCTCATTGACCCAGAGGGGGCCTTAGCGGGCGTGTGTGTGGGCGCCGGACCCGGGCGCGGGGCGGTGTGTGGCGCGACGGCGCGCAGGGCAGAGGCAGAGGGGCGAGGCCAGCACGGGCCGACCGGAGCAGCGAGCGGCGGCAGCGCGGCCCCGCGTGGGCGGGCGCGCGTGGGTGCGCAGCAGGGCTGCAGCAGGGAGCGCACGAGGCGCTCATCGCGGGCGCGCTGGTGTGAGGCACGGGCGGCGGCAAGGGCACGCGCGGCAGGGAGGGGGCGCGCGAGCATGGCGCACGGCTAGGACGAAGCGGGGCGGCGGTGAGCGCCGACGAGATGCGAACGTACGACGGGGGCAGAAGGGGAGGGGAGCGCAGCTCACATCGTTGAAGGGGAGGGGTCGGCGTGGCTCAGATCGGCCGACGAGGAGGAGATGAGGAGGCGAGGCGACGGTGTTGAGGTGACGACGGCTTAGGGCGACGGGGCACGGCCTCGTAGGTGGCCAGCTGGGCCGCGTGGGTGGGCCAGCTGGGTCGCGTGGGTGGCCAGCTGGGCCTGTTAGCCCAGTTGGCCCGGGGGTGTCCTTTTCTCTCTATTTTTATTTTGTTTTGTCTTTCTCTTTTTATTTAATTTTCTTTTCTATTTTATTAAATTTTAGCTTTTATAGAATACAAAAGTTGTACCTAACAGAGCATTAATAATTATGCCACTACCACAATTAGCTCCGCAACTAAAACAAAATAGTTTAATATTTTATCAATTTGAAAAGGGTAGTTCGTTAAATGTTTTGCTGCTGTTTTAAATATTTTAGTGCACTTAAGCCTTTTATAAAATTGTGGTTTCTCCACAATAATTACCTATGCATTATTTGGCAACACCCCAACATTTTAGTTTTAATATTTGAAAATATTTTATTGTTTGCTTGATTTTGAATTTGAATTCGAACCGGTTTCAAACTAACGCGAGATTAGCAACAGTAATCGAGGTGACATGGCATCATTAACATGGGATTACTGTAGCCTAATTATCCGGGCGTCACAATTACCAATTCTTTGACATTCATCTCAAGACAAGACAAACCTATGGGCATCCTTGAAGAGAGTAGGCCAATAAAAACTGGATTGCAATACCTTATGTGCAGTTCTATCTCCAGCGCGGTGTCCTCCATAAGCCTCAGAGTGACACTTGCGTAGGATCTGTTCCTGTTCGTGCTCAGGTACACAACGTCTAATGACACCATCTACCCCTTCTTTATAAAGGTGGGTCATCCCAGAAGTAATGTCTTAAATCATAGATAAACTTTTTCTTTTGCTGGCATGTGAAACTAGGTGGTATAAATTTAGAAACAATGTAATTAGCATAATCAGCATACCATGGAGCAGTACGAGAAGCATTTATGACAATTAATTGTTCATCAGGAAAGCTATCATCAATAGGTAGTGGGTCATCAAGAACATTCTCTAACCTAGATAAGTTGTCTGCAATGGGGTTCTCAGCTCCCTTTCTATCAATAATATGCAAATCAAATTCTTGTAGCAAGAGAACCCATCTAATAAGTGTAGGTTTAGCATCTTTCTTTTCCATAAGATATTTAATAGCAGCATGATCAGTGTGAACAGTTATTTTAGAATCAACAATATAAGGTCTGAACTTATCACAAGCAAATACTACCGCTAAGAATTCTTTTTCAGTAGTAGCATAATTTCTCTGGGCACTGTCTAGAGTTTTACTAGCATATTGGATAACATTTAATTTCTTATCAACTCTTTGTCCTAGAACAACACCTATAGCATAATCGCTAGCATCACACATAATTTCAAAGGGTAAATTCCAATCAGGTGGCTAAACAATAGGTGCAGTAATCAAGGCTTTCTTAAGTATTTCAAATGCTTCTTCACAATCATCATCAAAGACAAAAGGAACATCTTTTTGTAAGAGATTAGTCAGAGGCCTAGAAATTTTTGAGAAGTCCTTAATGAACCTCCTATAAAAGCCGACATGACCAAGGAAACTTTTTATACCTTTAATGTCCTAAGGACATGGCATCTTTTCAATAGCATCAACTTTAGCTTTGTCAACTTCAATACCTCTTTCAGAAATTTTATGCCCCAAGACAATGCCTTCATTAACCATAAAGTGGCACTTCTCCCAATTCAAGACAAGATTAGTTTCTTCACATCTCTGCAAAACTCGATCAAGGTTGCTCAAGCAATCATCAAAAGAAGTTCCATATACTGAGAAATCATCCATGAAAACCTCAACAATCTTTTTACAAAAATTACAGAATATAGCCATCATGCATCTTTGAAAAGTAGCAGGTGCATTGCATAAACCAAAAGGCATATGTCTATAAGCAAAGGTACCGAAAGGGCAAGTAAAAGTAGTCTTTTATTGATCCTATTTTGACACAGGTATTTGAGAGAAACCAGAATAACCATCTAGAAAGCAAAAATGTGTATGTTTGGATAATCTTTCTAGCATTTGATCAATAAAAGGTAAAGGGTAATGATCCTTTTTAGTAGCTTTATTTAATTTGCGGAAATCTATTACCATCCTATAACCTGTAACAATTCTTTGTGGGATAAGTTCATCTTTATCATTAGGAACAACAGTAATACCTCCCTTCTTAGAGACACAATGGACAGGACTTACCCACTGACTATCAGGAATGGGATAGATTATACCTGCCTCTAGAAGCTTTAGTATTTCTTTTCTTACCACTTCTTTCATCTTAGGATTTAACCGCCGTTGGTGATCAATAACCGGTTTAGCATCTTTCTCCAATTTTATTTTGTGCTAGCATAGAGTGGGACTAATGCCCATAAGATCATCAAGAGTATATCCAATAGCAGCATGGTGCTTCTTCAGAGTTTTCAATAATTTCTTTTCTTCATGCTCTGAAAGGTTAGCACTAATAATAACATGATATATCTTCTTTCCATCAAGATAATCATATTCAAGAGTATCAGGTAATGGTTTAAGCTCAAACACGGGATCACCCTTGGGTGGAGGAGGATCCCCTAGGATTTCAATAGGAAAGTTGTGTTTCAAAATGGGTCCCTGTTTAAAGAATACTTCATCTATTTCCCTTCTTTCATCCATAAACATATCATTTTCATGGTCTAGCAAATATTGTTCTAAAGGATCATTAGGAGGCACGACAATGGAAGCAAGACCAATAATTTCATCTTTACTAGGCAATTCTTCCTCATGGGGTTGTCTACGAAACTTAGCAAAATTAAACTCATGAGACATATCCCCTAGACCAATAGTAACAACATCCTTTTTTCAATCTATCCTAGCATTAACAGTATTCAAGAAGGGTCTACCAAATATAATGGGACAAAAGTTATCTTGTGGGGAACCAAGAACAAGAAAATCAGCAGGATACTTAACTTTACCACACAAGACTTCAACATCTCTAACAATCCCAACTGGTGAAATAGTATCTCTATTGGCAAGCTTAATTGTAACATCAATTTCTTCCATCTCAGCAGGTGCAATATCATGCATAATTTCTTTGTATAAGGAATGGGGTATTGCACTTGCACTAGCACCCATATCACATAAGCCATGATAGCAATGATCTCCTATTTTAACATAAATAACAGGCATGCCTACAACAGGTCTATGTTTATTTTTAGTATCAGGTCTAGCAATTCTAGCAGCTTCATCACAGAAGTAAATAACATGCCCAACAATATTATCGGCCAAGAGATCTTTAACCACAGCAATACTAGGTTCAACTTTAATTTGCTTAGGGGGGTGAAGGTGTTCTAGTATTACTCTTACGAACCACAGTCGAAGCTTTAGCATGATCCTTTATTCTATCAAGGAAAGGTGGTTTCTCAATATAAGCAGTAGGAACAATAGGATCATTATAAGTGATAGTCTTTTCTTCAACTTTAATAGGTGCAACTACTTTTAGTTCAATGGGAGGGTTATATTTAAACCACTTCTCCTTAGGGAGATCAACATGAGTAGGAAATGATTCACAGAAAGAAGCTACTATCTCAGAGTCAAGTCCGTATTTAGTGCTAAATTCACGGAAAACATCGGTATCCATAAAAGATTTAACACAATCAAACTTAGGTGTTATACCTGACTCCTTACCTTCATCGAGGTCCCAATCTTGAGAGTTGCGTTTAATTCTTTCCAATAAATCCCATTTGAATTCAATAGTCTTCATCATAAAAGAACCAGTACAAGAAGTATCAAGCATGGAGCGATTATTAAGAGAAAGCCGAGCATAAATTTTTTGAATAATAATTTCTCTTGAGAGATCATGATTGGGGCATGAATATAACATTGACTTAAGCCTCCCCAAGCTTGAGCGATGCTTTCTCCTTCGCGAGGCCAAAAATTATATATATATATAATTGCGATCACGATGAACAAGACGCATAGGATAAAACTTCTGATGAAATTCCAATTTCAATCGGTTGTAGTTCCATGATCCCATATCATCACATAGCCTAAACCATGTCAATGCCTTTCCCTTCAAAGATAAAGGGAAGACCTTCTTCTTGATAACATCCTCGGGCATACCTACAAGCTTAAATAATCCACAAACTTCATCCACATAGATTAGGTGCAAATCGGGATGCAATGTTCCATCACCTGTGAAAGGATTAGCTAGCAGTTTCTCTATCATACCCGAAGGAATTTCAAAGTAAAAATTTCAGTAGGTTGAGGAGAAACTCTTTGCTCTACTGGTCAGGGTGAAGATACCTCGAACAAGCCCCTCAAAGGATTACTTTCCACAGTAACAAGTGACAGTAAATTTCAGCACACTATATAAATTTTTCCTTACGAAATTCCACCTACCAAAGGCGCTTCACTCCCCGGCAACGGCGCCAAAAAAAGGTCTTGATAACCCACAAGTATAGGGGATCAATTGTAGCCTCTTTCGATAAGTAAGAGTGTCGAACCCAACGAGGAGCAGAAGGAAATGACAAGCAGTTTTCAGTAAGGTATTCTCTGCAAGCACTGAAATTATCGGTAACAGATAGTTTTGTGGTAAGGTAATTTGTAACGGGCAACAAGTAATGAAAGTAAATAAGGTGCAGCAAGATGGCCCAATCCTTTTTGTAGCAAAGGACAAGCCCGGACAAACTCTTATATGAAGGAAAACGCTCCCGAGGACACATGGGAATTATTGTCAAGCTAGTTTTCATCACGCTCATATGATTCACGTTCGTTACTTTGATAATTTGATATGTGGGTGGACCGGTGCTTGGGTGCTGCACTTCCTTGGAAAAGCATCCCACTTATGATTAACCCCTATTGCAAGCATCCGCAACTACAAAAGAAGTATTAAGGTAAACCTAACCATAGCATGAAACATATGGATCCAAATCAGCCCCTTACGAAGCAATGCATAAACTAGGGCTTAAGCTCCTGTCACTCTAGCAACCCATAATCTACTTATTACTTCCCAATGCCTTCCTCTAGGCCCGAACAAAGGTGAAGTGTCATGTAGTCGACGTTCACATAACACCACTAGAGGAAAGACAACATACATCTCATCAAAATATCGAACGAACACCAAATTCGCGTGACTACTTATAGCAAGACTTCTCCCATGTCCTCAGGAACAAACGTAACTACTCACAAATCATATTCATGTTCATAATCAGAGGGGTATTAATATGCATAAAGGATCTGAACATATGATCTTCCACCAAATAAACCAACTAGCATCAACTACAAGGAGTAATCAACACTACTAGCAACCCACAGGTACCAATCTGAGGTTTTGAGACAAAGATTGGATACAAGAGATGAACTAGGGTTTGAGATGAGATGGTGCTGGTGAAGATATTGATGGAGATTGACCCCCTCCAGCTGAGAGGATCGATGGTGATGACGATGGTGATGATTTCCCCCTCCCGGAGGGATGTTTCCCCTGCAGAACAGCTCCGCCGGAGCCCTAGATTGGTTCCGCCAAGGTTCCGCCTCGTGGCGGTGGTGTTTCATCCCGAAAGCTTCCTCCTGATTTTTTCCAGGGTGAAAGACTTCATATAGCAGAAGATGGGCACCGGAGGCCTGCCAGGGAGCCCACGAGGCAGGGGCGCGCCCAGGGGGGTAGGGCTCGCCCCCACCCTCGTGGCCAGGGTGTGGGCCCCCTCTGGTTAATTATTTTGCGAGTATTTTTTATTAATTCCAAAACGTGCCTCCGTGAAGTTTCAGGACTTTTGGAGCTGTGCGGAATAGGTCTCTAATATTTTCTCCTTTTCCAGCCCAGAGTTCCAGCTGCCGGCATTCTCCCTCTTCATGTAAATCTTGTAAAATAAGAGAGAATAGGCATAAGTATTGTGACATAATGTGTAATAACAGCCCATAATGCAATAAATATCGATATAAAAGCATGATGCAAAATGGACGTATCAATGCTCATCTCAAAATCCAACACCTACCAATCCTTTCGAGTGAAGCCATTGGAAATCTCATACAGTTCAATCAATTTCTTCAGTAACAGAGATGAAGTTCTTCTGGTCTCTGAGGAATTTGTTTTGACTGAGGAGTTAGGAATTCGCCAGTGCGGATTGCCTACAAGTGAGGAACATGATAGCCCTGAGGAATTTGAGCCTCAAATTTCTGACTGTTGCTGTGCTATGTGCCAGCTGTCCCAAAATATCTACCCACCTAATGGTCATATCATTGAAGGGCATTTAGGTCTTATCATGTCGGGCTGCTCCCTAGGCTATAAATAGCCTTCCCCTACAACCACTAGCTGGTTGGTTGCTTCGAGAGAAACTGACACTTGTCATTGAGAGCATCCCATCCTCCGAGGACTCTGAGCGAAAATCATTAAGTGAGGAAAACCCAAACCCAAACACCTACAAACCCAAAGTGATTGAGCATCACTGAAGAAATTGTTCCTGTGTGGATCCGACGCTTGTTACCTTTGAAGACTGTGCATCTTCCAGACGGTTAGGCGTCATGGTCTAGAGCATCCAAGAGGAAATTGTGGATCGCCGAGTGACAGAGTTTGTGAAGGTTTGGAGGTCACCTGAAGACTTACCACGAGTGATTGGGCGAGGTCTGTGTGACCTTAGCTCAAGGAGAATACGATGAGGACTGTGTGTCCTCAGGTTTAAATACCCAGCCGCTCCAACCAGACGTACAACTGTCACAACAGTTGGAACTGGTATACCAAATCACTGTCTTCACCAAGCCTACTGGTTCTATTTCCTCAACCCTTACATTTCCTCATTACTGTGTTGTGTGTTTGTTCATATCTGTTTGAAGGCTTTGACTGAAGACTTTCTCAATTTCCTCAGTTCAATTTCTTCAGCCTGTTTGTCTTCATCCTGTTTATCCCGTGTTTACGCTTTCTGTACTCTGTGCTTGTTTCATTTCATCGTGATGACTGTGCTTATGTTCTGTTGTGATTGCATCTAAGCACTTATTCTGCTGCAAGTACTTCTTCGCCAAGGAATTTCCTCACCCTGAAATTCCTCATTAAAGAATTCATAAAAATCGCCTATTCACCCCCCTCTAGTCGACTTAACGCACTTTCAATTGGTATCAGAGCAAGGTACTCCCTTGTTCTGTGTGATTTTGGTTTAACCGCCTGGAGTTTTAGTTATATCGACCGCAGGAATGAAGACTGTGTCGTGCCCCATCTTTGACGGTCATGATCATCCCAAGTGGAAGGCCATGATGAAGAAGCGACTCATGGCGATGAACAACAAGCTGTGGACCGTCACTGAGATTGGTCTTACCGATGTGTGCAAGATGGCGGAGGCTGATGACATTCGCAAGTACACTCTTCTCAACCTCACGGCGAAGGACATCATCTGCTCTTGTTTGTCTCCAAATCAGTTCAGGAACATTATGCATCTCAGGCATGCGAAGCTTATCTAGGACCGACTCTCTGAGGTCTATGAAGGTCATAGATCTGACCGTGATCCCTGGTTTGAGGATTTATGGTATCGCCCAAGGCTATGAATTTCAAGTAAGAATCATCATCCTCTGCACCATGCCTTATGGCAAAAAGTGCCAAGGTAACCGAATGCTACCTGTCTGAGTCAAGTGATGATGAATCTGGTGATGAATTTGGACCCAACTACACCAAACTTGCTTCCCTTGCCACTAAACAACAAAGAGCTTTGGAAAAGGTTCAAAATATGCTTAATGAGAGCAATGATATGTTGGGTGAAGAAATCGATCGCACCAAAACTTTGACTGAAAATCTTCAGAGACTTCAGTCCAAGTTTAATAATCTTCAAAGTCATCATAACACTCTCTTATCTGATCATGAGAAGCTTTCTTATGAATTTCCTCAAAGAAAGCAAGATCTTGAGAAGCTAAGGGAGAGTTATGAAGATCTTCAGAAGGAGCGTGATTCATTACTAGCTCAACAAATCAGCGCTGCTCAGGAAGAATTTATTCCTCCATGTTTGAAGTGCATTGAACGTGAATCTGCTAATTCTTCACCCGAATGTTCAAATGCTTCTATTGCTACAAATTCTTCACCTGTCTCTGCTATCACTAATTCCTCATCTGAGGATATTGCTAGTATCACTGACAATGCAGGGCTGAAGGAATTGTATATGACAGGCATGTACAAAAGCCTTAAAGGGCATCAGGCTCTTTGTGATGTGCTTAAAAAGCAGATCCTCAACAGGAACCCTAGGAAAGAGGGTATTGCCTTTGAGAGGAAACTCAATGCTGATGGAACATATTGGAAGCCTGAGCAGTATCCCAAAACCTCATGGGTCGCTGCGAAGGGACCTCCAGTAGATCCATCTACTTTATCTGGCTTTACATGTGAATCTCCTCATTCTTCTGTTGAGTCATTTGACTCTAACTATAAGCTGTTAAAAAATCAGAATGGTGAAGTATTTGCTAGATATGTTGGCACTAACTGCAGGAATGGTTCCCCTATGAAGAAAATCTAGGTTCCCAAAAGGTGCCTTGAAAGTCTTCAGGTGAATGTCATCATGACACCACCTGTGAAGAATAGGAACCCTAGATCAAATTCTTCATATGGACCAAATTCTTCATATGGATCCAAGTCCTCATACGGACCGAATTCCTCACATGGATCAAATTCCTCATATGAACATTATCGTGCTAACACGTCTATTTCGCAGGGAAGATCTAAGGGCTATGAATATGAGCATTATTCTTTTAACCATTATGTTCATAAGTCCTCGAACAATTTCTCTGCTTATTCATATGCTTACCCTAACTCCTCTTATGTGAAATGAAGTGGACTGGCTTCTATGCTACCTTTCTCTTATGGAGCTCGCAGAATGATGAACTCTTTGCCACCCCTTCAGATGTGGGTGGTGAAGAAAAAGAACTAATCTCTTATGCAGGGTCAGGTCTCCAGACGTACTTAAATGTCTGAAGAATTTGCTGGAGACCTGAAAATGCTTGAAAGGACGCAAGCTAATCATGAAGAAATGAATTAGAATTTCTCACGTCCTCATATTGCTATATCTGTTCTATTGCTTGATGAAGTTGATCTGATGAATTTGAAGTCATATTCTTCACTGATGAAATATATGAGTTTGTAAGCTGCACTAATTCATCTGCAGGATGATCAAACCAAAGCCACTGAGTGTGGGTCCTCGATAGTGGATGTACAAATCACATGACTGGTGACAAGAATCTATTGATGGACGCTCCCTTATCTCCATCACATCTAAAGCATAGCACCTACGCTGACAAAGGAAAAAGCAAGGTATTGGGTCTAGGTAAGGTTGTGATCTCAAAGGATCGACACATGGAGAAAGTCATGCTTGTCGAGTCCTTGGGATTCAACCTCCTGTCAGTCTCAATGCTTTGTGATCTTGATATGGTTGTTATCTTTGGCAAGTATCGTTGTGTTGTGATCATGGAAGCTGACCGTTCCAAAGTCTTCGAAGGCTTTAGGAGAGGAGATCTGTTGTTGATTTCTCTACGGGACCACAACCTGCCATATGTCTACTTGCAAAAGCTTCAGAAGGCTGGCTATGGCATCGACGACTCAGTCATGCTGGCATGAGGAACTTGCACACGCTCGCGAAGAAAAAGCATGTCATTGGCATTGAGAATGTAAAATTCCTCAAGGATCACTTGTGCGGAGCCTGTGAAGCTGGAAAGATGACCAAGGCCAAGCATCCAGCAAAGACTATCATGACTACCACTCGACCATTTGAATTGCTTCACATGGATCTCTTTGGTCCTAATCACTATTTTGCATTCACCAATGAAGCATCTCTATATGGCTTTGTTATTGTTGATGATTACTCTTGTTACACATGGGTGCATATTGTCACTTACAAACGTGAAGCGCAGGAAGTCTTCAAACGATTTTCCTTGAGGGCTTCAACCAACTTTGGTGTGAAGATCAAGCACATCAGAAGTGACAATGGAACTGAGTTCAAGAATACTGGTCTTGATGACTATCTTGATGAACTTGGTATTACTCATGAGTTATCTGCTCCTTATACTCCTCAGCAGAATGGCATCGTGGAGCGCAAGAATATGACTCTTGTTGAGATGGCTCGCACTATGCTTGATGAATACAAGACGCCTCGTCATTTCTGGATTGAGGCAATTGATACTGCATGCCACATCATCAACAAGGTATATCTTCACAAATTCTTCAAGAAGACTGCATATGAACTCCTCACTGACAAGAAACCCAATGTGAGTTATTTCAAAGTCTTCGGTGCTAAATGTTGGATTAGAGATCCTCATCACAATTCTAAATTTGCACCGAAAGCACATGAATGTTTTATGCTTGGTTACGGAAAGGACTCGCACACCTACAGAGTCTTCAACAACGTTCACCACAAGGTTGTTGAAACTGTAGATGTGCGGTTCGATGAAACTAATGGCTCGCAAAGAGAGCACCTACGTCCTGTGCTAGATGAACAGTCACCTGAGGAAACCATCAAGTTCAAGGCTACTGAGGATGTCATTCCTACCGAAGAATCTGCTAAAGAAGTCATTCCAGATCGTGAAGAACATCATGCTGGTGCACCTGAGGAAAATGGCTCTCAAGAAAATGTTGATCCAATTCCTTGTCGCCAACCCGCTCATCCTCGCATTGCAAACGAAGTGCAGGTTGAGAAACATCAGCGACATCAACGCACCAGGTCCTCTCACACGCTCAAAAGCTTCACATTTATCTAACTTTTGTGGGCACCTTGCTTTCGTCTCTACCACAGAGCCCACTAAGGTAGATGAAGCATTTCTGGAGCCTGAGTGGATTCAAGCTATGCAAGAGGAATTACATTAGTTTGAGCTCAACAACGTCTGGGAACTTGTCAAGCGACCAGACCCTCGCAAGCACAATATCATCGGCACAAAGTGGATCTACCGCAACAAGCAAGATGAAAATGGCCTTGTGGTGAGGAACAAGGCATGGCTTGTAGCTCAAGGCTACACACAGGTTGAAGGAATTGATTTCAATGAAACTTTTGCACCTGTTGCTAGACTTGAGGCTATTCGCATATTACTTGCTTATGCTAACCATCATGGCATCATCTTAAAATATCAAATGGATGTGAAAAGTGCATTCCTCAATGGTAAGCTTGAGGAAGAAGTATATGTTGCTCAACCCCTAGGTTTTCAAGATCCAAAGCATCCTGACCAAGTCTACAGACTCAATAAGGCCCTCTATGGCCTCAAGCAGGCCCCTCGGGCATGGTATGATACTTTGAAGGAATTCCTCATGAAGAAAGGCTTCAAACCCGGTTCACTTGACCCAACTCTTTTCACCAAAACCTATGATGATGAATTGTTTGTGTGCCAAATATATGTTGATGATATTATTTTTGGCTGTACTGACCAACGTTACACTGACGAATTTGGTTATATGATGAGGGAGGAATATGATATGTCTATGATGGGAGAATTGAAATTCTTCTTAGGTCTTCAAATTCGTCAACAACGCAATGGCATATTCATACCTTAGGAGAAATACCTCAAGGATGTGTTGAGGAAATTTGGCATGCAAGATTGCAAAGGCGTCAAAATCCCTATGCCCACAAATGGCCATCTTTGCACCGATGAAAATGGTATTGAATTCGATCAAAAGGTATACCGTTCCATGATTGGTTCTTTATTGTACTTATGTGCATCTAGGACAGATATTATGCTTAGTGTTTGCATGTGTGCCCGCTTTCAAGCTACACCGAAGGAATCACACCATAAGGCTGTGAAGCATATTCTTCGATATCTAGCTCACACTCCAACACTTGGATTATGGTATCCCAAGGGCTCGGCTTTTGACCTCATTGGATATTCAGACTCTGACTATGCTGGTGATCGTGTGGACCGCAAGTCAACATCAGGCACATGTCATTTCCTCGGACGATCCTTGGTCTGTTAGTCCTCGAAGAAACAGAACTGCGTATCACTGTCTACTGCTGAAGCTGAGTACATTGCTGCTGGTTCGTGCTGTGCTCAGTTGCTATGGATGAAGCAAACCCTCAAGGACTACGGCATCAACATGAAGAATGTGCCTCTCTACTGTGACAATGAGAGTGCCATCAAGATTGCTCATAACCCAGTTCACACTCAAAGACAAAGCACATTTAGATTCGCCATCATTTTCTTCGTGATCATGTGTTGAAGGGCGACATCTCCATCGAGCACGTGAAGACTGAAGAACAGCTAGCCGATATCTTCACAAAGCCCTTGGATGAGAAGAGATTTAGCAAGTTGCGATGTGAGCTAAATATCTTAAAATCTTCGAATGTCCTTTGAAAAGGACACACATCCTAACACTTATGCTAAATTGATGACTTAGATGTGCAACACACGAAGTAACTGTTTTCTTCAATCAATGAAGACTAACGCTCTAAGTGTGAAGAAATTAACGAAGAATTTGATTCTCAGAGCCCTACGACAATTGTACACGGCGTCTGAAATCATCATTCTTATACAGTGGGTCACGCCACCAACAAAAGTTGAAAATCTTCAATTTGAGTTTTTCTTCGTTTTTGAAATTCCTCAGTTGTTCAATTTCTTCAACTTTGCATTATCTTCACTGTTTCCGTCGTTGTTCTTCATTGTCTATATATATATATATATATATATATATATATATGAGTTTATGTCCTCTACAACATTCACTTATTGCTATTTCTTCAAGTTGCTATTTCTGCTAAGTGAATGTGATCGGACCCTTCCCCCTCTATGCTAAACTCAACCCAATCTGTTCACAAATTCTTCATGTGCGTTCTATTTGAAACCCGTTCAAAATCTTCACTGTGTCCTTGTCAGCTGAAGAAATTGCGAACGAAACCATTTTCCTTATCTAAATTTTTGGCTTTTACCGCTCAAACCGTTCCACATTCCACAATATGATTATCTATTCACCCACGATCTCACACGATCTCCACCTCTCTGTACGTGGGTGACACATGTCGCACGAATGAGAAGGGTCAGGGGCACGTTCGTCCATTTTCCTCGGGCGAGCAGTTTTTCACCTCGGCTATAAATACCCCTCACCCTTCTCAGACTATTTTTACTCCGCTCGACCTCACTCCCTTGCTCGAGCTCTCAAAACCTAGCGCCGCCGCTACTTCCATCATCGCCGGTGAGGAAGAGCTTCGCTGCCTCGACCTCATCGCCATCATACTCGCGCCGGCCGCGGATTTCTTCACTCCGCCGCCATAGCTGTCTTCCTATACCAAGTTAGGACGTGGAAGATCTGGACAGACGAACTTCAAATATACTATTCTTAGTTTGTCGTGTTCTTCGTCAAGGGTAATTAAAAGTTGCTTTTACTTCCCTTGTTGATTCTAGTGATTTCTAATCTTCAAAAAGGTGTTTATTCTTCAATCTTCACACTCTAAACACCTCACACACACATCTGTTCTTGATCTGTTTCCCTAAGCAACATTTTTCTTCAAGATTCCTAAATTGTGTGGATTACCAATCTATACAACTGTGGAACCTAAGTCAAGGAACGCCTAGTGAAATTCCTCAAGACACATCTGGTCAAATTCCTCAAACTTGTTCTTTTTGCAAAAACTTTTGAGAACGCATATGACCTCTCCAAATTCTTTGCACCTATACTCTGTTCACAGGTACACATGTCTGCTACTGAATCACTAGGTTCTCATCAACTTAACTCATTTGCAGCGTTCCTCGAAGAAAAGTTGCATACCTTGTCAGAGAACTCAATCGTTCAAAATCCTCAGCTGAAGAATATGGCTGGCGGCAAGAAACCTCAGAAGGGACACTACAGGAATCAGCTATTTTGCCGTCTGCCACGGCGGACGGCAAAAGGCTCCGGCAAAGTAGGCTACGGTAAACAGCTACTTTGCCGTCTGCTTCCTGGCGGCTGACGGCAAAGGCCCTTTGCCGTCTATGGCGGACGGCAAAGAGAGCGGATGGCAATAATTGCGCTGTCAGTCCGTTAAGTGCCTAACGGCAGGCCTTTGCCGTCCGCCGCTGACGGCAAAATTTCTAGTGTCTTTGCCGTCCGCCGTATGATGTCATCTACACGTCACTACATGGCAGGTTCTTTGCCGTCTGCCACTGATGGCAAAGTGCAGGTTCTTTGCCGTCTGCCACTGATGGCAAAGTCTTTGCCGTCTGCCACTGTAGGCAAACTGACCAAATGGGTCAGCTCCCAGGAAGCACAGCTGGATGCCACGTGTCTTCTTTGCCGTCCGCGGCAGACGGCAAAGAGCCTGCATATTGGCTCTTTTATCTGTTTTTTATTAAATCCAACAATTTTCATCACAAATATATATGACATATATAGATATATTTCAAAAGGCCATTACAGAGCAAACATATAAGATATCCAACACATAACTTCATCATCCAACCATATATATACATGCATAGTTCCATCATACATAACAAGTTCAACATAGAGGCATCCAACCATATATATTACAATAGTTTCATCCAACGATACATGCATAGTTCAACGATACAAAAGAAACAGAGAAAGGGATAAGGAGCACTCCATCTATGCAAGCTTTCGTCAAGTGAATGAAATCTGCAAAATGAAAAATAAGAAAGTTAGAACAAGAAGAGTAGAACAAGAAGAAGAGTAGAACAAGAAGAAGACTAGAACAAGAAGAGTAGAACAAGAAGAAGACTAGAACAAGAAGAGTATGTCATTTATGAGCTAACTTACGTGAAATGGACCATATATGAGCTAACTAAGTTGAAATGGGTCCTTTATGAGCTAGCTAAGGTGAAATGGATCATTTATGAGCTAACTTAGTTGAAATGGGTCGTTTATGAGCTAACTAAGGTCAAATGGATCGTTTTTGAGGTAACTAAGGTGAAATGGATCGTTTTTTAGCTAACTTAGGTGAAATGGATCATTTATGAGCTAACTTAGTTGAAATGGATCGTTTTTGAGCTAACTTAGGTGAAATGGATCATTTATGAGCTAATTTAGTTGAAATGGATCTTTTTGAGCTAACTTAGGTGAAATGGATCATTTAAGAGCTAATTTAGGTGAAATGGATCGTTTTTTAGCTAACTAGGTGAAATGGATCGTTTATGAGCTAAATTAGTTGAAATGGATCGTTTATGAGATAACCTAGGTAAGATGGGTCATTTTGGAGTTAACCTAGGTGAAATGGGTCATTTTAAAGCTAACGTAGGTAAAATGGATCATTTAGGAGCTAATCTAGGTAAAATGGGTCATTTTTGAGCTAACTTGGATGAACTGGATCATTTATAAGCTAACCTAGGTAAAATGGGTCATTTTAGAGCTAACTTAGGTAAAATGGATCGTCTATGAGCAAACTAAGCTAATTATGCAATTTTTGACATAAGTAAGCTAAGTACAGATCGTTTTAGAGCTAACTTAGGTAAAATGGATGGTTTTGGAGGTCAGTAAGCTTATTAAGTCATTTTGGAGGAGAAGAAGCTAAGTCTAGGTCATTATGGTAAGCATTGGAGGAAATAAAGCTAAGTCTAGGTCTTTATGCATGTGTTAAGCAAAACACTAGATAAACTTACCAAGATCCAGGAGGTGTAGGAGCGGGGTGGCTCGTGTCGGTAGCTGGAGAAGGATCGTGCGATGCTTGTCTGGAGTTACGCTGCACCAAAGATCATTTCCAATGTCTTGTTAGCATGATGACACTCAAATGTTAAGACTAGCAAGTAATGTCCATTCAAATAAAACTCACCGTGGTCCCAGGAGCAATCACTAGCATCGGCGGAGCGGTCTGACCTGTCTTCTCGCACACAGACTGCACATTTGGTTTTGACGACTCAGTCATACTAGTTAGTAATGAGACAAACACTACATGAATGTTTTGGCTAATCTGCAGAAGAAACTTACCACAAGAAGCTCGTACATGGCCCTTGCCTGCATGTCATTCCGTGCCCTCTCCTCCTCCATCATCTTTGTCGTCCTCTCCTCCAACTCCCGCTGCCTCTCCGCCGCCTCCGCCAGAAGTTTCTCCGTTCTATCTCTCTCACTCTGTATAGCAGCCTGCAACACCACTCACATGACCATTTGTAATCATTGATGGAAGCGCACACAATGTAATGGAGAAAGATAACTGAGTACGTATCACTAACCTTGATGGCGAGTTGCACTGGCCGTTCACGAGGCCTTATCTCAGGAGCGGAGCTCGACTGGCGCGCCTTGATCTCCGGGAGAGTGCTAGGACAACGGATAAGTCCATCTCCAATGGCTATGGAGCCATGGGACCTCCCGCCACCAGATATCATCACCAGCTCTGGATCAATGGGACCCTGGCTCGGGTTAAAGTCCTCCCCTTTCCTCGCCTTCCCCTCATCTCTATATCTCACGAGCTTGTTGTGGGAGGAGATGTTGGTGAAGTTGTTTGCATCATCGAGGTCAGACTGAGAGAAAGCCTTGACTTTCTTGAAAGAGGCAGTGTGGGCCATGGCATACAGGTCGTACACCTCTGGCATCTTATCCACCTTATTGTGGCGTGCCTGAAAGAGAGAAACAATGAAAATTAGTAATTAAAGGGCTCAAGCTAGCATGATGAATGAATTGCATGAATCATGAAGCAAACCACATACACAGTTGCGCCCGAACTGATATAAGTTGGAGCTGCCTTGATGGTGTGGCACACCTTCCATTTGGGCACGTTTGTCCTTGGCCTCGTTGTGGAGGGCTAGCCATTCTTTTGAGCACCACTCATCGACCAAAACCTCCCAACAATCCATCCGATCCGCACACCATCTCGGAGGCGCCTAAGTTAGCAAATAGAAACCTAAGTTAGCTAAGAATTACTAAATGAAGGAACTTAAGTAGAAGGCCTTAAGAATTACCTTCATGTACTGCTCCTTACTTAGGCACTTATCGCGGCACGCCGGCTTGGTCTTCTTGATACCACGCAAGGCGTAGTAGTCTCGAACAGCCTGCACCCGAGCCTCGTGCCGTAAGTTCTGGAGTAGGCGCTTGCAGACGTTCTCGATAACATGTGCCGCGTCCTCCTCGTATCCCTCCTCACACCTGTAGAATGTCTGCAATCAAATGAGACAATATTGATTAGTACAATTAATAACTAGCTAGTTGAAGATTTTTAAATGTGTAAAGGAGAAATTACCCAGAACTTTCTGATCACCATGTCTGCCCTCGTGTCGCACACGACACCGTCGATAATCTCATCCGGCGGGGCCGGGGCAGCCACGTAGTGCTCCCAGCTCAATCCAAGCTCTGGAAGCCTACCCTCACCAGGCAACGTGACAAACCCCGGGAAGTTTTGCCGGCAAAGAACTCCAAGGACGGAGTTGGGCCGGCGGACACTATGATGGTGGTCCCAACCCCTGCAGCATGACAAGGCCAACGCATTAGTTATTTGAAGAAACGTGAATGCAGAAGGTACAAAAATATTAAATGCACTTACGTACCTCTCCCCATCAGGGAAAATCAACCACCTCTGCTCGCGGGTCGCCGGCACGGACGGGAGCCGTGTAGCACCACGCTGGTAGACGATGCCCCCCTCCTCCTCAAGATCAGTCGGCTCCCCGCCATCATCAGCATGGCCACTCGGCTCCTCGGGCTGATCCGGCCAGGTACCCCATCCGGACGTGTGCTCCTCCGGGGTCTCGTGGGCCGAACTCTCGTGAGCCAAAGGCCAGTCGACCCGAGGCTCGTGGGCCCAAGACCCGTGGACCGGAGGCTCGTGGACCGGAGTCCGTGTAGCCTCCTCCTCGGACGAGTCCACCCTAGCAGTCACGTGCTCGGGTGAAACAGCTGGGGGTGGCGGCGAGGAAGGCGCCGTAGCAGTCACCCTACCTCCTCTCCCGCGACCATGTGCCCCACCTCCTCTCTTCCTACCTCGTCCCCTGCTGGGCACCGCGGTCAACGAAGAAGGGCCCGGCGGTGTGGCCATACTATCCAGCAACGCTCGGCGGAGAGGTGCGTCTGGAATGGAAGACCTCAGACCACGCGCCGACGAAGAAGGGGCCTTGGCGCGCTCCCGACCAGCGCCCACCATCTTTCAACACCTGCCATGACAAACAGTAAACGAAATTAGTACAACATAAAAAAAA
The DNA here is from genome assembly GCF_018294505.1 of Triticum aestivum. NCBI lineage: Eukaryota > Viridiplantae > Streptophyta > Magnoliopsida > Poales > Poaceae > Triticum > Triticum aestivum. The sequence continues at coordinate 172,365,773 of NC_057814.1, forward strand.
GACCGACATGAATAATAATATGTGTATCACTTAAGTGTATCATCATCAAGTACAACATTAAAAAATTTAATACCTGACACTACTAATAATCTCGATCAGTATCATCAATAAATGCATAATCATCATCATCACTATAATCAATGACGAGCTCATAGGGTTCAGTGGCATCAACATGTGCAAGGCCACCTTGACGTAATCGGTCAAGCAATGACAGGTCATCCGCACCAGTAACCTCTTCTTGTTCCGGCTCTTCTTGTTCCTCCTCTGGGGTGATGTCGGATTCACTGTCGCTGTCTACTTCAATGTTTTGGGGTGAAGTATAGCGGTTCTTGAAACGCTTTTTGGAAAGACGTGTCTCTTGGAAGAATTCTCCTTCATATGTGTCTGGGTTAATGTGAGGTTCATAATCCTCTTCCTTTGGGGGAGATAGTCTAGCACGTGGCGGCACTCCATAAACGACATCCCAACCTTTCAGATTTGGATTAGTTTGGCAGGCCCACGGTAGATAGAATACTTGGGT